>NC_135477.1:17059303-17336212 GCF_052094955.1 Ictidomys tridecemlineatus
CTCTCTGGAAACTTCTCTAGGATACCTAATGAAACTGGAACGTAGGAGAGGCACACTGTCCCTCTCCTTTCTGAGAGGACCCTCTCTCTCCCTTAAGAATGTCCCCTTTCCTCTTTCCTAACCTTCCTAATAAAATCATGCCTGTTACTCTGAGCAACTTATTTAAAATTTTTCTGACTTGATTTCAAGATTCGGGGTTTGAAGGGGGCGGGCTTTGTACTGCCTCAGTTTCCTGGGAAGCCCCAGCCCTGTAACAGTTAATTGTATATCAAAGCAATGTGTAAAATGTCTCTTGTCATTTGGGGAAAGCCCGCAGGTTTGAAAGTCAAGAGACTAAGTTCTGGCCCGAATTTAGGGAAAGGCTTGCATCTCTCTTGTCTCCAGCCTTGTCGCCTATAAAATAATGGTCTTAATCCTTGTCATGACTACTTCTCAGTGTTGTTCAAAGATGCTAATGTAATCATGGACGTGTGAGAACTTAGTAAAGTTATGTCAAGTAGGAGGCACTGTAATTATTCCTCTGCAGCTTCAAACCTCTCCCAGGAAAGCCCTCTCCACACAGAGGAGGGGAGCCTCCCGCTGCCCTAAAGTGTTACTGTTTTTAAGAATGTCAGCACAGACTTTTGTTCCCCAAAGTGTGTGCTCAAACCGCCTGAATGCAACCCGGAACTCTTGGCAGGCATTTTCTGCCTGGAACAGCTGCTTGAGGCTGAAAATAAAGGTGCCTATGATTCTAAACACAGAATGTCTGCAGGGGGCGTGGGGACAGAAGCTTGCACAGACTTCCAGTCTCTCCTGAAAACGGTGAGGGACTGGGGGAGGGTATGTGGACTGTGTCTGGGGTGAGAGGTGGGGAGGTCAAACTTCACTTTGGGAAGGACAGATGACCCCAGGAAGGCCAGGGCACCAGCACTGGGCACATACCCAGCTGCCTAGCATGTTCTAGCGGGATCAGGAAGGCTCCAGGGTTCTGGGACCATCTATGGCCGCACTCTGAACCTTCTTTTTACCTGACAGCTGTATCAAACCAACCAACCATAGGATGGATTGTGCAGAAAATTCTATTGTCATAAGGGAATGAGGAAACTGAAATGCAATTTTGATGCAAAGTGGAGACACAGCAAGGGATTCACAGATAAGGTCAGAGAGGTCAAGGCCAACCCCACAGTACCTTACCCCAACTTTCTATCTGGGAACTCTGTTCCAAGGGGAGCGCGGTCTTCTGAACCACAGTGTGCACATTCATAGCTCCTGCTGCAGGTGATGCACCCTCCTGAGTGCTTCACAAGTATTAGCTCACTTATTATTCATAAAACCCTTTGAAATAGGTACTATTATTATCCCGTTTGATAAATGGGGAAGCCGAAGCCCAGACAAGTGAAACTCGAGAACACAGAAAAATAGCGGAGCCAGGATTCAAACCTAGGCAGCAGGATTCCAGAGCAGGCTCTGAACACTGAACTCTGCCACCCTGCCTGGAAAAGGCGTACAATCCTCATGTCACCCTTGGAAGTCCAAGGAACCTCCCACCCCCAGCATCACGGTTTGGATATGAAATTTCCTCAAAAGCTCACATGTGGAAGGCTTGGTCCACAATGTAGCAATGTTCACAGGTGGGGCCTTGGAGAAATGCTTGATCATGAGGGCTCTGACCTCATCAATGGATTTATCTACTGATGGATTCATAGTTTAATGGGTTATTAAGAGGCAATTGGAAATTTAGGGGGTGGGCTCTGGTTAGAGGAAGTAGGTCACTGGGAGCTTGCCTTTGAAGGGTATATTTTTGTCCTTACCCCCTTCTCCTCACTCTTTCTCTTTCTCTTTCCACCTCCTGGCCACCATGAAATGAGCAGATTTGCTCTACCACCCTCTCCACTTGATGTTCTGCTTCACCACAGGTCCAGAAACAACAGAGCTAAGTGACCTCCTACTGAAATCTCTGAACCTGGGGGCCAGAATAAAAACCTTTCCTCCCTTAAGCTGGCTTTTCTCAGGTATTTTGTCACAGTGACAGAAAGCAGACCCATACATCCTGGGCTTCTCTGACTTAAATTTTTCAGGTGAGAGTTGGCCAATTAAAATCAATTAAATAAGGAAGCTGTTCTATATTTTTTATTCTGATTAGTTATACATGCCAATAGAATGCATTTTGATCTATCATGCATAAATGAAGCATAACTTCTCATTTGTCTGATTGTACATAATGTAGAGTTACACAGGCCATATAATCATACATGCATATAGGGTAATAATGTCTAATTCATTTTACTATCATTTCTACTCCCGTGCTCCCTCCCCTCCGTTTACTCCCGAGTGTCTAGTACAAAATAGCTCTTTTCTCCCCACCACCTTATTGTGAATAATACCCACATATCAGAGAAAACATTTAGACTTTGGTTCTTTGGGGATTGGCTTATTTTGAAGGAAGCTGCTTCTTGGCCAGTTCACGTTGTACAAATATCTGATTCTGGCTAACAGAAATAAAATGCAAATCCTGTTTTCCATTTCTGTGCTCCTGGAAACATGATCTCATAGAACTTACTGGGATTCTGCTGCAGAGGACCCCCAGTGCCCATGGCCTGGAAATCTAGCCCCAAGTGAACTCATTTCTTATCACTTGGTTGTTGGCTAAAAGAAATGTATAAAAAGGAAACCACTCCGGAGCGATGCTTTTGGTTTTGGGGTGTTAAGATTCATTAACATATCTTCATAAAAATGCATGTCTGCAGCCTATGTTTATCACCCATCACAATGCTTAGATGCACCTCATTAATTACCAGTTGCCTTTAGGCATTTTACTTGAAGACAGTCAAGTACTATGTAATCACACAGAGCTAACAAATTATTTTGTGAAGAATCTGGGAAAAGGAAAGTGTGAGATTAGCAATTAGTATTTGCGCCAACTTTCCTTGCTGGCTGGCTGCTCAACTTATAATGCATCAAGCACCACTAAACAGCTGGGTCTCCGTGAGTCCTCTCCCTAGAGGACATACATTCCCCAGGTGGGTGTTTTCTACCGTGTTCCCTTTGCACTCCTAAGACAGCATTTAAAGTGCAGTCCACAAACCACCTGCATCTGAGTTACCTGGGGTACATTGTTAAAAGTAGGGGTTCCCATCTGCAGCAGACCACCACATCATTTTTTATACAAGGGAGGTCAAGGGTGAGCTGACTGCATGGACCATCTTAAAGTCACTAATGTAGTTACTTTCATTCTCAAAAGTGTTCTGATGTTAACAAAAAACTATATAAACACTGTCAGCCTGAGATTGCATTTTAACACATGCCTCTGGTAATTCTTCTGCATATTAAAGTTGGAGAAGCACTATTCTAACTGTGGTAGGTAGATTGGATGAGATAGGAGTGTTGGTAATAGTGAGTTTGATAGGAACAAAAGCACTCTCAGATGTCATTTATAAACACTGTATTCTTACAAATATCACCTGTTTAAGATGGAAGGCTACTGCAGAGAGAAAAATGTTCAAAATATGCTTTCTTAAATATTATTACAAAGACTGGTTTCTCTGGCCTCAAACAGTCAGGAAATCTGGCAAACCCACATCAAAGAAGATAAACAGCAGGTGGGTCTACGCACAAGCCCGTGAGCTTTCTGGAACAAGTCTCCAAGGAGAGGTCACTGTGAAGGGACCACCTAGTGTTATCTGCAGGCTGGGAAATTGCAAGCAGAAGTCACAAACTGGCAGTCTCTGTGCCACAGCCTCCCACAGGTGCATCCTGTCCTGTGCAGACGGTGATTTACACATTGTCTTTCACTTTTAGACTTTTGGAAACCAGAAGATGTCATCTTAAAAGCCTTATTTCTGACTTCCCTTGAAAACTCAGACTCAGAGTGGTTGGCGAGAATGGCTTTTGTTTCCACGTGGCAGGAGTTGCTAGCTGAGGAGAGGTCCCCTCTGTGTCACCACCCTGGTCAGTTGACTTCACTCACTGCCTCTGGCCCTCTGGCTGTTGGTACTGCTGTCCCTGCTCTCTGGCCTGGTAGTTCTCAAGCTTGGATGTGTAGTAGGATGATCTTGGAAGAGAAGAAAAGTGAAAGGAAAAGAAAGAAAAGACATGAATTACCACAGAAGGTTGTGGAGGAACCTCAGGAGGAGGGCCCAGGAATCTGCATTTTTAAGCTCTCCAGCTGACCCTTGAAAACCACTGGTTCTTTCCCACCTGATGAACATTCCAGAAGCTGCCTCAAGACAGGATCCCAGCATGGCATACTCTCGGGTACCTGAGGACTCATTTGCAACTGCCTTGTCTAAAAATCACCTGGTGACTTTGACCTTGGGCTGCTAGTCTTAAGAGATTCTGTTTAGGTGGGTGTGGGGTGGAGCTGAGTTCACATTTTTTACAAACTCCCCAGGAGGTTTTGACATGGGCAGTAGAGTGGGCAACTTGCTGGATGCTCGCCTCCTTCCCTTGTTTCTTACAGATTGGAAAGAAAGGTAAGCCATCCCTGTCACAAATAAGGACAGTCAGGGTGATTATGAGTTGAGCATTGCCTGAGAAGCAGGCTAGATGTTTATTTCTGAAAAGCTGTGTGGCACTTCGAAAGAATTCTGCTCATTGCTTTCTCCCTATTCTTTCAACCTAGCAACTTCAGTGGGCTGCTAGTCTCTGTGTGATGAGCTGCCAGTGTATGACATGGAAATGCAAAGAGCCCTGATTGATGGGAGATCACTCTCGGCTTCTCTGCCTACTCAGTGCCATTTGGACTTACAGAAAAGCTGTCCCTATTGGGTTAAAGCAGTGCACATGAAAACTTCTCTGTGCAGAAGCCAACTCAGGTTTTTCCTGAGTTTGATTTAATTTGCTCCATTTAGCTTAGAGCCCTGATGAGCATCTTCACTGTATAGTTCTTTAAAGATCAAAAGTGTGTGTGTGGGGGGGTAGGGTCTGAGGGATTCTGAGATCAAAGAGCCAAAAAGAAGGGGTTCAGATCCAGCCAAAGAAGACCTTTAGTTTATCTTTAATTTATCTTTATGAGCCTTCTGACATTTAAGTGTCTGGCTACTCTGGGTCATCTCCAAGTCACAGGGCGCATCCATCCCTAAACAAAAGAGGCCTCATATGTCACTTGGAAGGGGGGTGCAAGGTCTTGTTCTTGAAACCTCAGCTTAAGTCCTGATTGCAAGCAGCTTTTCCTGATCAACCCAAGCAATGCAGGTACCTCCTTTCTCTCAAGTCATTTTTCTCTCAGAACTCTCCTATGCTAACAATGATGATGATGATGATGATAATAGTGTTATCCACCCTTTGGGGAGCATGTACTATGTGCCAAGCATTGTGGTAGGCATTTTACATAAGTCATGATAATTCTTGCCCTCGATCACCCTTCTTCCCATACTGCTCCATCAATGGGCTTCCTTGCTACTCCTTGAGGAGAGCAAGCATCTCAGTGGCTTTCCCAGAAATGCTGAAATGCCTATTCCCAGGTTGCTGTACATCTTTCTTCCTGGTTTTGTTCATCTCTCTGCCTCAAATGTTACCTCCTAAGACACACATCACACGGGCCACTCTGTAAGAAAGCACAGTCTAGCATTATCTCCTCACTCTGCCTAACCTTCCATCATGGTATGGATGAATGCGGATGTGTGTGCTCCAGCACACTGGTCTGTTGACATGTGTAAAGGCAATGCCACATTGTGGTTCAGGGCAAAGATTCTGGAGGTAAGCTACTTGAGTTGAATCCCAGCTCTAGCTCCCTCCTAGTTAAAATAATGGTTACCTTGACTGAATTACTGAAACTTTCTTTGCTTCAGTTACTTCTTAATATGGATTGTAGTTAATATATAAGAAGCACTTATCTGGAGTAGTTACATGCAGGAGGTGCTTTTCTAAGCTCAAGGATATTGTTACTTTGTTCACTAATATACTCTCCTGACACTTTTCCCCCAGTGCCTGCAGCTGCTTAACAAATACTTGGCAAATGAATCAGTGAACAACAACACCCTGTCAGAATCTAGAGATCAAAACCTAAAACTATGAAAATTCTTAAAGAAAAATGCAGTAAAGATTCTTTGCAATATTAGGTTAGACAAGGATCTATGTCACCAACAGAGTGGTCTATAAAAGAAAAACATAATTTGGACTTCATCAAAATTAGGAATTTCTGTTCTTTGAAAGTTACTGTTGGCATGGAGAAAATGTTCCAAAATCCCACATTTTTAAAGAAGTTACATCAGGAATATATAAATAATTCTCAAACCTCAATAAGAAGAAAACAAATAACCTAATTAAGAAAATACAAAAGTTTTGAACAGATGTTTCATATTAGGACATTAAAAAGATGTACAAATAAACTCAATCTCAGTATAGTTAGGTATTAAGGAAATGAACATTACATTGTTAAAGCAATACACATGTCTTAGATTCCCTAAAATTAAAAAGACAATAGCAACATTTGTAGAGATGTGGAGTAACTGGAATTCTCATACACAGCAGATGGGAATTAAGATATGTGTGTGTACACATACACACACAGCACACATAGCCACAGATCATTAACAATGAATCTGAGTCCTCTGGGAGGTGTTGGTCTCATTAAAGGAAATAAAAATGAAATTAAGAAAGTTAAAGTTTAGAAATTTTTATTTTTCAACTCTTCCTTTCCATCTGGCATGATCAAAAATAAATGGGCTTCACTTATTTTCACATTTGCTTTCTAAATTTTTTTTTTTATCCTCCAAGCATCTTGCCTGAGCACAAGATGTTATTTTTTCCAGCAGGAGGGCACACCTAGGAAGCAGGGCAGAATGTCTTTCTCCATTTTCTTAAAGCCTTGGATCAGATTTTTTTCTTTGTTCTTCCTTTTGAAAGGGAAAAGTATAGATAAATTACTTAGGAGGTAAGTCACTGGAGAGCTGGAAATTATAGGGAAACTGAGGGCTCTGTTGGGATCAAAATTCATTTATGGATTGTGTTGGAAAGATGCCATGCCCTTTTATACCACATCAATGTCCTATCGGAGAGGAGCTTTTCATTTCAGTCATGAAAGATAAAGGTGAGAATACAGTTACGTGACTAACCTCCCAGTACTTTGTGCTGTAATAAGCAAGGGCAGCTAACTGCTGAAGAGAAGATGAGTTTTTATCTGCATTGTTCATGGGAAACTGAAGTTACAAGGCCCATTACACAATAAGAAAGGTGGACTATCTGGAGAACTCTGCAGGGAGAGCTCGTCTGGTCCTTGATGACATTGAATGTGGTGCATCATTTCTGATTCTTCAGTTTCAGTGGTTCCAAAGGTCTAGTTGCTTTTTGTTTCCCTTTCTGGGGGATCTGTGTAGTCTTCGTCTACCCAGGGTAAATGCCATAGGCTGGGTGGCTTAAACATCAGACATAAATTTTCTCACAATTCTGGAGACTGGAAGTTGACATCAGGGTATCAGCATATTTGGTTTCTGGTGAGGGCTGTCTTCCTAGCATGTAGATGGCCACCTTCTCACTGTATATTCATATAGTGAAGAAAGAAGAAGCAAGCTCTTTGTTATATCTTTTCTATAGAGATACTAATCCTCTCCTGAGGGCCCAACCCTCAGGACTTCCTGTGAACCTACTTATCATTTAAAGATCCATTACATAGGAGTCAGGGCTTCTCTGTTGGAATTTGGGAGGATGCAGTTAGACCATAGCTCTATGTTCTTGTTTACTATGTCCTTACAGCAAGCTTCTCACTGAGTTTGTGTGAGTGGTTTCCTGTTCCTTCCAATCCAAAGAACTTTGACCAGCTTTGACAAACATCATAGTGCTATGTTGTACCTTTGAGTGTACAAAGTACTTGCATAAGCCTTGAGTTGATGTTTCATAGTAGAATTATGAAATGAGAATACTTGTTCTTTTTCTTTTTATTATTTTGGTACAACCACCTAATAAGAGATCTACCCTCTTACATAGCAGATCACTAAAACTTATTCATTTTGTTGTAACTGAAACTTCATACCTGTGGGAAATGAGTTTTAGAGGAAGGAAGTAAATTGGTCAAGATCACACAGGTATTGAATGTTGGATTTGGAATTTAAACTTAGAGGTCTGAGAAGATATTGCCATTTCCACTGGAGCTGAACTTTGGCCTTCATTTTTAGTTACAGTATGGTTTTAACTATGGATAACAAAGGTTAAAAAAAATAAGTGACTTAAAGAAATTTTTATTTTGTTGACATGCAGTTCTTTAGTAGGAAGTCCACTGCTAGGTTGATGGTCTTGTTATCTATGGTTGTCCAGAGACCTAGGCTCCTTTGTCTTAATTCTCTGCCATCCCTAGGAGGTTGCCTGGCCTCCTGGTGCAAAATGGCTCATTTCCATAACCATGTTTAGATGCAGGAAGGAGTGTAACTCACCTGAAAGTATGTGTTCTTACAGTCACACAGCTTTCCAATGCAATCCATTAGCCACAGCACATTTACCTGAACACATCTAGTATCAAGGAAGACTGGAAAATGTAATATTCCGAACAGCCATATCTTTAGCTAATAATTGGAGTTCCAATGATATGGGTTATTTCTCAGAAAATTATGGATTTGCATTTATAATGAGAAGTCATTGCCTACATAACTCAAGTTCTTTCTGTTCTGTAATTTTGAGGATACATGTGGGTACAATAGTAAAATATCAGCTAAACCAGACTCTATCTATTTTGCACTACAAGTGAATAAAATTTTCATAACCAGTGCCAAATACCCCAAACGGATAAGTTACAGTGCAGAGTGACCCAGCCCTGCCATACTGAGGCTTCCTGTTGTTTTTTCTTCCTTGATGAATGAAATCCTAAGAAACCCCAGATGTCTCACTTCCTCTGCTTCCCCAGTGGTGAAATTAGAGGTTTCAGTTCTAAAGGTGAAGATGACAATGAAGTTCAGTCCCCAAGGGTCACTGCCTCTTTTGGCCAAACTTAACACCGTGGCCAACCACCACATCCTCCAATTTCCCTGCTATGAGTGTCATTCTGGAGTGGAAGGTGTTGGATGATGTCACTCACCCACTTGGGAACTGGAAAAGCCTGACATGCCCTTGCAGTGGGCCCATCCGAGAGACCTAAAGACTGAGTACAAACAGAAGGAAATTTTACAACATCATTTCTAAGAAAGCTCTCTTTCCTCTTCATTAGGAGACTGCTCTCCATGATTTGGAGAGCTGGTCCTGGAAGAACCAGCAGCTCTCATGGTTTGGCCTTCCCTTCACCATAAAAGGAGGGCTGACAGCTCTCAGCCCTCTCCTCTGGCCCCCTCTGTGGCAATGGAAAAGTGGGAATATGTGTTTCTTGTGTCACAAAGTTGGCCCCAAGAGGACCTTGATCTCGTTGGCTCAGGCAGTAGGGGAACTGTGTGTGACACATGACTCAGGACTGGAACTGTATCTCCTCCCATGTCCCTGTGGCCATCACAAAGTCAGGAGCCTGCTTTCTTGCTGCTTCCTGAGCCAGCAGAGCTTTTGCAGATCAGAAACCCAGGAGAGAATTTGGACTAATTGATTAGCTTGGGGAAGCCCCTGTATTGATTTTTACAACCCCCAGAAATAAATACCATGTGAATTTGACATGATTAATGTGGATGCTAATTCCAAAGAAAGCAATAAAGATTTGACACTTATTAAAAAGTGTTGCCAGAAAAATATGAGTGATCATTTTAATATAAGGACTATATGGTGCAATTCCTCCTGCTCTCCTTTAATTTCCCCACAGATCGACCACTGTGCATTGCCATGCCCTGGTGAGGCAAATAAGAAATTATACTTGGAATTAAATTTTAAAGAAAGAATTGCAATCATTTTAATTATAACTCACCCAGTGTGGGTCCCAAGCTACACAGTCTCTCAGGCCCTGATGAATTGGGGTGCCAGCCGTGGCGTGGGACTGAGATCCAAAGCAGAGAATATGGTTTCCAAACAGACATTTTTGCCTATGCTCAGCTCCCATGGGAAAGAACATTTTCATTATTAATTATTCTTAAATGCAAAAGCAGGTTGAGAGGTTTTTTTCATTTTAGCATCCCCAGGCCTTCTATCTATGTAAATCCTATTAAACCCAATGGGATGCTTCTGATTAAAACTCCAAACTCTAAATCCAGAAGATGATCCTTCATGCATGTGTTGAAGGAGCCCCTGAAGTCTACTGGGTAAATAACCTATATATTAAATAGTCATTAAGTTATCATCAGAACTCCACAAGACTCCTCCAGCATATGCCTGAATCTCCACTAGGTACCAAGAATTCTGCAATAACTAGTAACCCTTTCTCCTTTGGGACAGTTGAAGTAACAGCTTGTCCTCCCATTCCTACACCCGTTCCTCCTACTGTGTTTTCAATCTCAGTTAATGGTACCACGATCTGCCCTGTTATTCTTCCCTTTTTTCTATTCCTGACCAAAACAGGCATCACTAGTGACCCAAGCACCACTTCCTGCTGGTGACCTGCAGGTGACTTTTCAGTGCCTTTCCCTCAGCTCTCCAGCCCAATGTCGTCCATGCTCAGGATTTACCTTCGGGGTGGAAACATTCTCCAGTACATTCTTTCCTTTTCTTTCAACCTCCACTTCACTGATTAGTCACTATTCTGGTGGATTCTGCCTTCTTTGTAGCTCTTCAGTGAGTCACTGTCTTCCTGTCCTAATTGTTGCCACCTACTTAAAACCCTTCAATGTCTTCCTTTCATCTTTTGAATAAGGTCCAAGCTCCTTGGCCTGGTCAGACAGATCTCTGGGCATGGTTTCTCCTAACTCTCTAGCCTCACCTGTCTCCATTGCTGTCTCCATACTGTCATTAAAGCCATTTTCAACTAACTATGGTTCTCTACATTCAGCAGTTGTTTCAAGACACTGTGCCTTTGCTTCTGCTGAGTCCTTTGCTTGGAACCCCTCTCCCAGAAACCAGGCTCCTTCCTCCCGCGTTCCAGCTCAGCGCCTTTATGAAGCCCTTCCTGCCCCTACTCTGGATGGACTTACCCTCCCCTCTTTGAGTCACTAATATGTTCAGAATTTAATCATAGCATGCCCTCAGTCAAGTCCCTTTGATCCTCTAGTTAAGATGACGGCCACCAGATCTCACAACTGTCCAATTCCCCATTGCAACAGTGAGAGATGCAGGGTAGCACTTTGCAACTGGGTGAATGTAGTATTGCCATCAATATTTTACCCATAGACTAAACAGACACTGATGATCCTTGTTCAATCCAGTTCATGAGAAATTGATTTTCTACTTCTATCATTTTTATATTCATTAACTAGTATTGTTCTAAAAAGTAGGATTTTCCTCTGTCTCTGTTTCTGAATAATTGAACGTTTTAAAAAGCATATTATAATTCTTTATCATTATTATTTTTTTGATATTTAAATTATTCTAAATTTGGGCAGTAATACCTACTCAAGTCAGCCTGTACATCCCGAGGAGGTCCTCTTACACTTGAGCATCCCCTGTCCCAAGAAGTACCATATTCACCTCACATAGTCTTTTCTCCAGACCTGGATCAGCCATTTCTCTGGTTGCTTTTAGTGGAAATGGCATTTAGAATCCAAAGTGTGAGTGCTACTGGATATTGTTGCTTCCAGACCCTTACAGTAGACAGAGACAGGAAATACATCTTTTAAAAGATGAGTTTATTTTAGAATTTTCCATTCAAATTTAACATGATTGACATTACACATTTTCTTATTATTTATTTATTTATTGGTACCAGGGGTGCTTAACCACTGAGCCACATTCCCAGCCCTTTTTTATATTTTATTTTGAGACAGGATCCTGCTAAGTTGCTTAGGGCCTTGCTAAGTGGCAAAGGCTGGCTTTGAATTCACAATCCTCCTGCCTCAGCCTCCTGAGCCACTGGGATCAGATCACTGGTACCACAGTACCCAACTTTTTTTTATCTTCTTTTATGTTGGATTTGTATTTCTCCTCTCTGAAACATTTTAGTTTTAATATCAATGTATTTATGCTATTCTGTACATAAAAGAGCTTCAGAATTACAATCCCATTTTAATACTTACAATAACCCTTCTGTATAATGTTCCAGGACTGTTTGCAGCTTTTAAAAGATAACTTTATTTCCAAGTAATTATAGACTCACAGAAAGTTGCAAAAATATACAGGGAGGCCCTGTACACCCTTTACTATATTTTCCCCATAGTTATATCTTGCTTAACTGATTCTACAAAATTAAGACCTGGAAATTCATATCAGAACATAAGGCTGAGGCATTTGTTCCTGTTCCTGGTGTGCCCTTGCCATGGTTTGGATAATGACTATAGTCCTTTGGCAGCAACTCCTGTCGGGCCCTCTTTCATGGCACTTGATTTCACTGAACTCTGGTAACTCTGTTCTGTCCTCTTCAAGGATCCTACAGTCACTGAGGACCCCCTCCCCTGTCTTGTTGGTTCCTGAGCCTGCCTTCACATCAGGAACTGGTCCCTTCACATAGAACCCATTGGGTTAGACCCTTCCTGTCTGGTACAAGAGCTACCTCTGAGTAGTCCGGCCCCTGGTACTTCAGGACAGGGCACCCTAGCTTGGAGCGTGACACTGTACCTATTCCCCATGGAACATTCTCTGTTCAAGGGAGTGGATGAAGTGGGCAGTTGCCAGTGCATCCCCACCCTGTGAAGACTGGAATGAGAATGTGCTGCGGGCGAACACAGTCTCCTGAAGGGGTAATCTAGACTGGGCCCCCATCTGAACTGCAGAAACATAAGTGATGTTAGGTGTGTGTATGGACACATACATGCACCCATACATATACATACAAACACATACACATAACATGTATTATAACTTTGTTTAGAAATTTCACTTTTAGAAAAATTTCTTAGAGTGAATTTCTAAGAAAGAGATTCTTTTGTCAAAAGCATAAACCTGTTCTTCTGATATAATGGGCCGTATCTGCCATGAAGGAATGGTGATGTTAGGGAAAGGTTGAGTGTGACCCTGTGGGAGGAGGAGCCACATTTTTTCCATCAGCTCATGATATTCTGGCCACTTTCAAGACCTGCCAAGGTGATGTGTGCAGCTATTTACTGATCAATAATCTTTGATATCTCTTGACTCATAATTTCAGCATATATTTATATACACTTATATATCTATATTTATGCATTCATATAAGTGGTATTTATTTTATATATTTATGTATATTCTATATTACATGATTTATATGATTTATAGTTTTAGCATATGTTTGTGAGAGGCTATTTCTTGTGTTTTTAATAAAATATAAAGCAGTTGGTTTCTCCAATTTGTCATTTTTTTTGTTTAATCATAAAATTTTAATTTTGCACATAAATCAAAAATAATTTCCATAATTCCTTGCAGCAATTCATTTGCAGGATTGTTTTTTGATGTCTACTTTAATCTAAGCATGTGTTCTCTCTCAGGAGGCCCATTGGAATCCCCATCAGCAATGCATGATTATATCGCGTGTCCTTGGAGAAATGGATTGGAAGAATACTAATGGAGTACCATCTCAGTGCTTAATTACCTGGATGATCTTTGACTCATAGACCGTGGGCGAGGTTCCTCGCTCCCTCCTGGGCCTCTTTGTCCTTCTTTCTGATACCTGAAGTGATGTATGAAGAAAGGATAAACCCATTTTTTTGCCCTTCTCAGTAGCACACACCTCATTCCTTAGAAAGAGTCTGGAAACCTGGATGTTGCTCTGGGTGTTGATTTCAGGCAAATTTAACCTCCATGATCCTCACTTCCCTGTGTGAAATAGGTATAATAATAGCTGCCTGGCTACTTCTCAGGATTTTGGCAGGTTCTTAAGGAACTGAAAGACTTTAAAGTTCTTTGAAGTGTCAAAAAGCTGATATAAGTGCACCGTATGATTTCAGCAAATGGATCGCCTTGATGAAATTGAATGGACAAATCAAAGAAACAATTTATTTATTCACTTATTTCCTATAGAATATGTCACAAATGGGCCCCACTTGTTATTTTAGCCTTGTGGGAGGGAATTCAATTTTCTTTCATTTTAACAAATTTGAATCAAGTACCTGCGTGTGCCAGGCTTAAATAGTAGCAGAAAGGATAAATGAGTAGTTAGTTCATAAACCCTGCCACTGGGAGCTCATAACTGAGTTTGGGAGACACCAGTAGGAGATGATGACCTTGAGAATAATCAGTGTATCTGCAAAGTAGCCTGGAAGCATGGTTGAGGGAGCAACACATTCTACCCAGAAATCAGAATAGTTGTGGGACAGTTTTGCACTGAATGTTCTTTTATTCACTCACTTATTTATTCGACCACTCTTTCTTGGTCATTGTCTTTGTTCCAAGCACCTTTCTTAGTCCTGGGAACACAGCAATGAACAAGTCACATGGTTTTGTTTTTAGGGACTTACAGCTTTTGGAACAAATAGTCACCAAACATCTTATACATATATAATTGTAACCTGTGTAAAATATTTGGAAAGAGAAGTCCAGGACTCTGTAATCCAACTTGACTTGGCATGGTGGTTCAGGGAAGGATGTTGACCTAGCACGGTGGTCCAAAGAAGGCTTTCCCTAGGATATAACAAACAAACTGGCTGAAATGTGAGGATTTGTAGCATAAGTGAGCAGAGAAAGACAAATATAATATGCAAAGACACCAGGATGTGGAACTAGAAGTTTCCCAAAGCTTCCCCAGTCTTTTTAAGGATTCATCTTATTTTCTACCCCTGTACTGTCGTCCCTTCTCAGGTCACTGGCCATAACAGCAGTGACCACCATTTTGGGGACATCCTGCATCCTTTGCATTATGTTTCCTTTTATTAGATCCATAGTGAGTTCTTTCCCAGGAAGGTCGAGAAGAGCAAGAATTACTTCTCTCAGGAGAAGTTCAGGGCCTTTCTCTCTTGAATTGTTATGAATGTGATTTCAGTTCAAGATTCTTAGCTCTCTTTTTGGTTTCCAAGTCTAAGCAGAAAGGCTTTGAGTATGCTGCCATGAAGGAGAGATTTGCCCCAGATCGGTCTCCATGGCAGGGAAGTATACAGCATGTACCAGGCATTACCCATGTGATTTGGGAACGTATCTCATTTAATCCTCAGAGGAACTCTAAAGTCAGTACTGTTATAATCCCCAATTTTGCACAGGAAAGAGTGAGAATCAGAGCAGGTAAGCAATTTGCCACAGTCACAGCTGGAAAGGGGAAGAGGCAGACTTTGAACTCAAAAAGTTTGATTACAGATATTACACTCTTTAACATTGTTACCTGGGGGCACCTCACTACTGACATGGTCATGGAATCATTTCCTCTATATCAAATCAATTTTCAGCAAAGGAGAGGTGATTATGAGCCAGGCAGACACCTGCAGACTGACTTACTATATACCACAGTTTGGGTTTAGAACTCCTCTTTCTTTTTAAGACTTCTACCCAGGTCTTCCCTAACAGTCAAGACTACATTCCAGAATAAAGTAGAAAATTAGAGCTGACTGAATTGTGTGCTGCCAAATGTACACACGGAAATAAACAGAAGGCATGGCGTGCGTACTTTCCCAATTAGATGTAGAACATTCTCTCACCAATGGATTTGTAAAATTAAAACCAAAATAGTGTAGGAATTTCAGATGCTTTTCACTTTCATCATTTTCATAATGTCCTAAAGCACTTGGTGTTTAGCTCATGTCTTGCATAATGTGGTCCTTTCTTCACGGTTTCCCGTTGCATCTTCCTGCAAAGAATTTTTTTTACCTTTGTCTTGAAATCATGGTGCAGAGAATTATTACCTCATTAGCTGGAAAGATTTGGGCATGTTCTTTAGGGATAACACCTTTTCTAATTATTTTTTCTGTCAGAAAATCATAAGGAGGCAAACACAATTGACTGAAATAAAAGAAGTTTCTAAGAGTTTTCTGGAGTCTTTTTAGTCAAAAGTGCTATTTCTTCTTAGGTACTGAGAGGTGTTGGTAAATGAATTCTACTATCTAGCTCAGAAAATAAATCAACTACCCTTTTAAAGTGCACATTCAAGAGAACTTCAGGACCTATTGGAGTAAGGAATAGAGAGTGTCCTTAAAGAGTAAGCTGGTCCAGCTTAAATATATATTCTATCATCAGAATGTTGAAAGTAAGAGTAGACATGACCTCAGGAAAGAAGAGAAAATAAGGGCAATTACACAGTAAAAATCCACTACTAAAGAAATATCTAGAGGGCTGGGGATGTAGCTCAGTTGGTAGAGTGCTTGCTGCCTATGCACAAGACCCTCGGTTCAATCCCCAGTACCACCAAAAAAAAAAAGAAGAAGTATCTAGAAGTAATTGATAGAAATCTGGTGGGGCCTTGGAGTTCCCTTAATTGTGAAAGGAAAGGAAGTCAGAGAACATTAACGTTATTTTAGCTCCATGTTTACAAGTTAAAGAAGCAAGAACTACAACCACCATAAGAAGGAGTTTTTATATAAACAACATTATAATGGAAGTCTTAGCCAATGCTATAAGAAGAAGGAATAGAAGGATACAGATTGAACAGGAAGAAGTAAAAATGTCACTACTCACAGATGACATGATTGTCTACATAGAAGAATTCAAGGAATCTAAAAAACAACAAACAAAAAGCCTCCCAGAACCAAGATGTGAGTTTTAACAATATCCCAGGATGTAAATATCAACATATAAAAAAGTTGTTCTCCTATGTACTGGCAATGACCCACTGGAAAACAAATTTTAAAAAGCCCAAGTATTTATATTTGTGAGAAAATACATATAAAAAATTAGGCCCAAATACATATAGAAACATTGTTTTCATGGATCAAAAGACTCAATAAAATGTCAACAGGATGTCTTGTAGATATATTGTTAATTTTCAAATTCATATGGAAAAACAAATGAGGTAAAACAATGTTGAAAAGAAAAAGTATGAAAATCTCTTGTTAATGTGTTTTAAAGATTTACTATAAACTTATAGTAACCATGCATAGGAATAAACACATAAATTAGTAAAATAGAATAAAGACTCTAAAAATAAATCCATACCAATAGAGTCAATTGATTTGTTTTTTTTAATTCTTAAATTTCATTTACTTTTTGTGATAATAATAATTGAATCCAGGGTGCTCTACCACTGAGCTACACCCCCAGCCCTTTTCATATTCTATTTTGAAACAGAGTTTGACTGAATTATTGAGGCTGCCTTTGAACTTGCAATCCTCCTGCCCCAGCCTCCCGAGCCACTGGGATTGCTGGCGTGCGCCACAATGCTTGGCCTTTTGTTTTATTTTTGATTAATATATACACTGTACATATTGGTGGGATAAAAGGTGATGTTTTGAAACATAGCTACATGACCAATTGATTTTTGATGAAGATGCAAAGTAATTTATAGTGAATAGTCTTCCAACAAATTGCATTAGGACCATAGGTCATGCACATGCGAATAAAAAGAAAGAATTTCTTCCTAAATATCACCTTCTTTATACAATTTATGTCAAAATGAATCTTACATATAGATGTAAAATCATAAACAAGCTACAGACTGGGAGAAAAATACTTGCAAATCACTATCTACAAAGGACTTATATCCAGGCTACATTACAAATTGTCAACTATCATCAGTAGGAAAACAAATAAACCAATAAAAAATGGACAAAATACTTGAACAGAAACTTGATCAAAGAGGGCATACAGAAGGCAATTAAATGCACAAAAGATTCTTAACATCGTTAGATGTTACGGAAATGCACGTTAAAAATCATGATACCATCCTAACTCCTGTTAGGATGGATAAAATTAAAAACACTGATGCTACCAGGTGCTGAAAAGGACTCTGATAGATCACTCCTTGGGATGCACAATAGCATAGCTACTCTAGAAGTCAGTCATTGTCTTATAAAGCTAAACATACACTAGTGATATTACTCAGAAGCCCTACTCCCTCTGTATTTACCCTAGAGATATAAAAAGTTGTGTTTGCACAAAAAAACTGTACACAACTATTCTATCATAGTGTAAACTAGAAACAACCTAAATGTCCTTCAAAGGATAGTTGGGGGAATACAACTCAGAACACAACAGAATAAACTACTGATAGCTGCAACAACCTGGCTGAATCTCAAAGTCATTCGAGTGAGTGAAAGAAGTCAGTGTTGAAGGTCAGTTAGATCACTTATTTATGTGATGTTTGCTGAAAGACAAAATTATAATAATGGGAAAGCCATCAGTGGTTCCCAGGTTTGAAGGTGGGCAGGATATGAGTATGGGGAATAGCATATGGGCATTTCATTGGGGTGATGGAACTGTTTTGTATCTAATCGTGGTAGGCTTCAAAATGATTCCCAGTCATTTGGATTATGGTGTTATCATCAACCTTTGTGATACAGAAGAAAGAACTCTCAACTTGGGGGAAGAATATTGTTGTTGTTGTAGTTTGCTATTTCAGTAACTTATTTATGGTAATACAATTGCTCAAACTTGGGTATAGCCTTTTTCAGTATTATTGCTAAGGGTGTCTTTGGTCCCCGTAACATACTTGACAAAAACCCTGCACTTGAGCTGGGTATGTAGTTCAGTGGTAAAGCACTTGCCTAGCAAGTGCAAGGCCCTGGGCTCAATCCCCAACAGAAAACAATCAAAACAGAATAACAATGAAACAGAATAACAAACAAAAATCTCTACTTGCTTCTGTTTACAGTCTCTCTGTTTGTGAGCACTCAGCCCTCTGAGCAGAGTTGATCTTCTTCCTTCAGTGCTTGCTGCAGAGTTGGAGTAAATGAATACATTGTTCCAATGACTTTTCCTACAAGAGTAACTTTCTTATTCCAGTCCAAAATGTAGTGCCTCCTGGGAAGCAGAATCATCAAACTGTAGTGGTACTCCAGTGTGCCAATATCAAACACTCCTCCCTCTATCCATAGCATCCTGGTATCATTTTTGTTTCTCACTTTTATGTACAGCATGCTTGAGGCTAAAAGCATAAGCAATCAGATGTTCTTGTTCTGAGCAAACAATCCTTGGGGCTTAGTCTTGTTCTTTCCTGACCTCAGTCTGGGCTTCTAGCATCTTCCAGTACATTCAGAGACTTCTGCCACAGCTAGGAACAGAATCCCTGTACCCAAATATCATCCTCAGCTACCTATTTAATTTCATGTCTCTCTCTTGGATTGATTTGTGCATTGCAACTATTTAATGGACATACATATAATCCCACTAATAACAAGGGAAGGTATATCTAAAGGATAAGGTACTCTAGCAAACATATTCAGGGAGCACCAGTTTTCATTTAAAAGAATCCTGTGTACCCTTCTTTTGCTTTCTCCTCTCTTTCTTTCCATTTTAGTGGGGGAGAAACTTAACCTCTGAGCCACATCCAAGACCTTTTTTATATTTTATTTAGAGACAAGGTCTCACTGAGTTGCTTAGGGCTTTGCTAAATTGCTGAGGTTCACTTTGAATTCAGGATCCTCCTGTCTCAGCTTCCCAAGCTGCTGGGATTTCAGGCATGTGCCACCATGCCTGGCCCTTTCTTTCCTTTTCTTTAACTCTTTTTGAATTTTTTTTTTTTTTTGCTTTTCTTTTTAAATGCATCACAAATGATTCTGCCCTAAATGGAAAGCATTTTTGAGAAGTAATTGTTAATATCTTTTTAACAGCTGTTCCCCTTTAAAATGCCTCTTCTAAGATAGACATTTAAGTACAGCTAATCCTTGGGCATGTGCTAGCTCTTTAGTGCTTTGGAGAAAGATTAGAAAACACAGCGGGTGGGGAACCCTGCTTTTCTAAAGCTTGGCACTTCTAATCTCCAATGCATATTTTATCTCCTATATCTTTATCCCAAATTGAGGATTAACATCAATTTCAAAGATGCCAAAGATGAAGGATAACCCGAGCTTGAAAAGTGCCCAGGTGACTGAGCAGAACAGCTTCATGGTCATGCTTTTGGAAGCACAGAAAGTCTGTTTACTCAATTTAATACCCATGGCCATGATCCTGACATGAACTGTGTTCTATGCGTATGCTCAGAGAAGAATTTGGAAGTAATGCCTAGAGGGAGCGTGAAATGCATCTCCCCTGCTGGGTGGCCTTGCTGGGTCCATACCCATGTGCTGGGACCCACATTTTTTTTCCCCTGGTCCTTTCAGGCTCAGTTGGACTCTGAAGCCATTTGTTGAAAGTTTCATTTTCTATTGAATATTAAACTCTTTTATAATCAGAGAGGAAACAACAAACACAGAGCCCCATTGAACCCAGAGATTTTTTTCCAGAGTATTCCTTCTCCAGGCCTTATTGTTGAACAGATAGCTTTAGAAACATTGCAATCATTATTCACTATTGAGTGCATATTGCCCTTGTTTTTCTCTTTTAAAATGAAAGTCTGTTCTTTCTGTAAAAATGCTGCCCACTATTGTTTTTTTTTAAAGAGAGAGAGAGAGAGAGAGAGAGAGAGAGAGAGAGAGAGAGAGAGAGAGAGAGAATTTTAATATTTATTTTTTAGTTTTTGGCGGATACAACATCTTTGTTGATATGTGGTGCTGAGGATCAAACCCCGGCCGCATGCATGCCAGGTGAGTGCGCTACCACTTGAACCACATCCCCAGCCTGCTGCCTACTATTGTAAACGTACACATGATGCAAAGAGGTAGAAAGTAGATCATCACGTAAGGGTGTACCACCTGCAGAAAACTGTTTTCAAGAATAGGAAATTGTATTTAAAAAGCCATCCTGAATTACATGTGGTCAGGTGAGGACTTGTGGAGGTGCTGGGTGCAGGAGAAGAATAACAAGTAAAAACTATCATTAAGATTTTTTTCCCCAGTTAAGAAGCAGCAAGTAAACCAAATGTCAGAGGAGAGGGGAAAGAAGTTCAGAGTTTGGTGTGTGTGTGTGTGTGAACTTAGGAGGTAGCATGGGACTGTTGTGGAAATGGACAAAGAGACAAATCCAGCTAGCAATTTCAGTGGGCACACAGGAAGGACCAGCTTGTGAAGAGAGGGCTTTTCATGCTACAGGCCTGATACAGCCAATAATGTCCCTGGGGCTAGTCTGTGTCTGCTCAACCGGTTTCCCAATCAGTTTTTGTTAAGATCTGTTTATTGAAACCAGTAGTTAAATTCAGTGGAAAAATTTCCAAATGAGTATGTCTATATCTAAATGTGTTTGTGTAAACATGTGTATTTTCCATGACTGGACCAATGGACAGAGATCCAGATCTGTTGCTTTGCTCTTTATTAGGGAAATAACAAGAATGGCGGGGTTTTCAGCCTCTCCCTAACATGTAGGTCGGACTGCAGCTTGCTTCACTCCCAATTAAGTCTTAGGTCTGTCTATTTGGGGTTAATTTTGAGTTCAGAGAGACCTGACCACCTCTTCTGCTGCTAAGCCCAGATGCTGGGGGCAAAACTATTGATCCATTATGGTTGATTGTAAGCCATGGACGCCAAGAAGTAGAAACCAGCATAGCCACTTGGAATGCCAAATAGGATTTATTTATTTATTTATTTTAATTTTATTTTTTTTCCTTCCCTTTTCTGAAGAGGCCCTGGCTGCTAAGTCACAAGAAACATAATAAACACATCCACACCACAGATTGAATCAATTTCAGAGTCTCTGGTCTGTTTGCTGACTGGTTTGATTGCATTGAATTTCCTCAGCAGGTTGAGAGGGGCTAATGGTGGCTTAAAGCCCAGAATGGCTCCTCACTCCTTGCATGAACATCTCATCCTTTGTTTGTGACAAATCCAGTAAAGATTAGCTTTGTGACTCTAGGGAATGGCTTCTTGCCTGCTAGCTGCCCCCAGACAATGCAGTTTTATCACACCAAATCACCCTAATAAGCATCATTGCCAATGTTTCCCCTGGACAAATAGCTGCTTTTTGACTAAGCTTGCCTTTCAGGGTAAATGGTTAAAGATCTGTTTGCCTCATGTCCTTAATGAGTTGGCTGATGAATAGTTCTATTCAATACACATATTTGCTGATATAGACAGTTACGAATGAAGGAGGTGGTTTTCTTTTGGAGTCCCACTTAATAATTTATGTTACTGTTGCTTGCCAAACAAAACAAAACCTCTTCATCTGTTTATCAAGAAGCTGAGCTTGCTTATTAGGCACTCCAAAGGACAGTATTCTGACCTAGTTAGTCTGAAGTCAGAGCTTGTCAGAACTCAGGACCAAGCAGACCTCAAAGGATTGCCCTGAGTCCAGAAAGAACCAGTTCAGCTGACCACGTGTGGCTCTCTACAAAGTTCCCTCTAAAATGATAGATAACTACATTTGAATTAAAAAAGAATAAGAACCATGGAGTGCCAGAGGAGGGGAAGCTCATTAAGATGTGACCTTCCCAAGTTACTGATAAGGGAAGTTGGTCTAAGCAAAGAATCATGCCATTCCCAGGGTCACACAAATCATCTAAGTGGGGGCAAAACAAGGGTCCAGACACCAGACTTTTAAAGCATGTGATTCCTGCCTTCCCATATTTTATATGAGTTCTTTTATATGAGTTAAGGAAAGATCTCCACTAAGGACCTGGTAAAAAAGTAAAAGCTTCTTGGGAGAGAATAAACTTGAATGTCTTGCCCTTCCACTTAAGCAATTAATAAGAATGATTTTACCTGGGAAGTTACCAGAGAGCTCAGCCAAAACTATAATGTGGAGCTTCCCAAACTTCTGTTGAAATTGGTTATATTCCAAACTCCTGAGACCCATGCCAAGAGAATGCACCAAACTGAGGGAGTCCTAACTTCCGGAGAACCCACTTTACTGTTCCGAGAGCCTCCCTCCTTCCTGCAGCTTGTAGCACTATCTACCAATCCTGTCCTTTAAGGGTTTTCCTATGGAATGATCCCTTAGCCTCCCCGATTTCCTCTTTCTGTCTTCTTTTCTCTCCAAATCAGACCTTGAAGGAAGCTACCTGGAGATCAGGGAGGAACCTTCTTGATGATGGACATTTGGAAGAAACTCAGCACCATAGCATCTATTCAGCCTGGCTTTGTGTCTGGTTGGCTTTGATGACTTTCCTGGTGACCCAGTCCCTAACCAGCAAGTGGAGAACAATGAGAAAGTTGCATATTGATTTCCATCCACAGGGAATTCTGTAACTGGAGACCTGGGCAGTCCTGTCTCCTTGGCCCAGTCTGTCCACAGCTTGGAAGACAGATGGCTGAGGAAGATGAAGCTGGAGGAGACAAGTAACTGAGCAGCCAGGAAGTTCCATGCAGGGAATGAAAAGGCAGATTTTAAGATTTTAAATGTCCTTGGATCTTTGAGCCCAGGAAACCCAGGGCATGCTCAGCAAACACCAAAGGGAATTATGTCTTTGAAGTCTCCTCTGATAAACATGGTCATTAGTCAGAGAGCTCTGAGGTCCATCATAGCCATTCTTTCTATCGAGGTGCCACAGTGGCTTACCATGCAGAAGGGGGTCAATAAAAAGATCAAGAAAAGATGGTCTGAAGTCAGTTTGGGTCCACCTGATTGCAGCTAGCCTTTCTGTAGAATGTCTTTTTTTGGCAATTCTTATTTCTAGATGAGGCAGGAAGACTTCGAGTTGACAGGAGAAGCCATCTGTTGGGGGAATTTATTATTATTATTATTATTATTATTATTATTATTATTATTACTATTTGTTTAATAATGAGAAATAAATGACAGACTCCAGAGGTTTGCATAATTCAACTGACAATCAATCTCTGCTTATAAATGCCCACCCGAGGACAAGGAAGCAATATTGCAGTTACTTCTTAATGACTGCCTATTAGGGTGATTTTTTGTATTTGGTGAAAGGACAGAATAAATGCAAAAAAGGTTCAGAGAGTTTGACTTCTAATGGGCATGAGTGTGGGGGGAACAGGAAGCAGAGTTTTAAAAACTGTATGCTGGTTGGGTTTTCCAGAACATCTTATTTCTGATATGGCCAATTAAAGAATCAGTTTTGTTCCCCACATATGAAAGAAGAGAAGTTAAATATCTCTGTAAGGATGATTATTTTTAAACCACAATAATGCTATATACCAAACCATTCCACGATTCAGTGGCTTAAAAATAATCATCTATTGTCTGTGAGCATTGGAACCAGTTATGGGATGACAGTGGGAGTCCAGAGGACAGTAATTTAGGCTGGGCTGGTCAGAATGATACTTTGGGTTCCAGGTAGATTCCCTTCCATATCTTGGCTTAGTTACAGTTCCAGTCTAGGATAGCTCAGCAGGGATGCCTGGATTGACAGGGGTCTCTTGCTATGACTCTCACATGCTTTTAATAGGCTGGCTCAGGTACATTCTCTTAGCACTTACAGAGAAGTAAGGGTGAAGAACATGTGCAAGAGCTTCCACAAATTTCTGCTTATGTTAAGTTTGGGTACTAAGTCACTGGTCAATGCAAGATTCAGTTAAATTGAGAGTCTCTGTGGAAGGCACTCCCAAAGGCATAATACAGGAAAGCTATGAATTATCATCATTAATGCAGTCATTTTAAAACACCTCAGGAAAATCCAGCTCAATCATTAGTGTCACTGATGAATCCTTGGCGGTTTTAGGAGACTGATGACAGTCAGACAATTGCACCCATGGGCAATCTGGTCTCCACTGCATTGAACAATGAGAAGTTGGATTTCCCAAGGGAAACCTGGTTTGTGCTCATTCTTGCTTCTTGATCTGACCCTAATTGGCTGTCAGTCCTAACAGTAGCTTCTGGCTAATGGAACAGCCAATGTACAGTCGGAGCTCAACTCCAGAGCTGTATATCGGTGGTGCATTCCAGAACATCTCTCACTGTGGGACTTCGGCTTCCTTTCACACTGTGTTTGAGAGAGAAGACAAATGTGCCTAGAAGCCCAGAGGAGGAAGGAGACGATAGCTGGAAAGTGAGGGTAAGACTGCTTTGCAAGTTCTCTGGAGACTGCTCTGTGTGAAGTACCCTAGAGAAGGGATCATCTTTTCATTCCCAGAAGAGTACCCCCTGACTCTTGCCCCCATTTAAGGCAGATGTCAGAGTGATAAAGTAGTTATGCTCTCTGATACAGTTCAGAGCAAAGAGCATAAAGATGGGAAAAAGAAAGGACTATTATTTGAATATTGGGGATCTTATGTCATAATATTTTGTGTCATTTGATGTCATAAATATCCTCTCAAGAATTATGTATTCTATACCTCTTTGCTTTATGGAAGAGGAGCCTAAAACTCGGGGAGATAAAGAATTTTATATGTAAATAGATATCAGTTGGTTGTGGAATCCAGACCCCAGTCTCCTGTCTCCCAGGTCTGAGATGGAAATGAGTATCATTGTTGACTGTTATGATATATCATGTCACTCTTCATCCAATAATGACACTCAGAGGTAACAAAGTCTACTGAGATCTAGAAATGTTCAAATAAAAGACTGGAACCAAAGTATCAGGGAAGGATTGGGCTAAATGACCTCTGAGGTCCTCTCTAATCCTGAAATGCATAGTCACAGTCCAGCTCTTCAGTTACATATGAGGCAACCAAGAGGAGTTAAATAAATAGTCTATACTCGGTTGACCTCAGAGATGGGGTGTAAAATCAGGTCTTCATCCCTGGCCTTCCTCAGTACTCTGTGTCTTACAGGTGTCTCACCTAATGGGAGCTTGCAATCTGGAGTGTTTCCCATCTAGACTAGCTTCACATTTTCTAAATCTAAGTGCTACCGAGCAGGAGAAAGGATTCTATGCTTCTCATTTGCATTTGCTGGATTAGTTTAAGTTGATCTAGGGGCCAGGAACCCATTGTTTAATATTTGCTGTGGCATTTTCCAGAAACATTAAACCCTAGTTTTCGGATCATTAAACCAATTGATTTTTTCTTCATTTTTTTCTTTGCTCACTCTCAATTCCCTTGGAAGATATACCAAGAGAAAAAGAACTTGTGAAAGAATCTAACATCTTATATTACCTTCTCAGATGATCCTCTTTTTATTCTTAAAATCAGTGCTGTTGAATTATTCCATGAACGTGCTCTCCTTATTAATAAAGGAGAGCACGTTCATCTCTCTGGAGGTCTGGAAACACAACTCAAGGATTCCCTAGTTACCTTGAAATTTCTTTGAAATTTAAGAAGAATTTCACATTCTGCTTTCTAACCCATATGTAATTGTTGTGTTTATTTTAAATGTTTCAAATTATATTCCATGAATTATAATTGAGGCTGCAGGAAGATCTACCATGTTTATCTTATCATATCCCAGGTGCACTGCTATATATCCTCTGAGTATTATAATAAATATTTTTGATTAAGGAAGCCTGACTTTAGATAGCAGGCAGGGATGGATGTTGATCTTCCAAGTCTATTTCTGGAAACCATGAAATCATTGGAGGATGTATCCAATATCTGTTGACATTTAGTCTCCCCAAAGATATTAAAATTGCATTCTGTCACATTAAGGAACAATACCTTTCCTAATATGTACCTTGTATGTGATGTCTTAGAATATTAAGCGCTAACATTTATTGAGTGTTTTATGCATAATATCGCTTCATCTTCCCAAAAAACCCATACAGTAAGGATACTTATCATTGACTCCATTCTCAAATGATAAATGGAGCCACAAAGAAATCAGTTACCTGCCCAAGGTCAAATAGCAAATAAGGAGATGGAGTTGGGTAGAGATGAGACTTATATAGCATAACTCAGAAACACCATGGTTTCTGGCTCTTCTCTGTGAGTTTCTTCCAATTCTCAGCAAATATTTGCTGCTCCAGTGAATATGCCTCCCTCCCCATGAGTTATTGTGCTAGAAGCAAATCCTGTGACTTCTACATCATAAGACAATTTGTCATTTCCTTTGCCTCTCCTGCCAGGGAGAGAACAAGAGAGCTCGTTGGCCATTTTCAAATATCTCCCATCTTTTTAGAAAGAAGGGGTAGAGACATTTGTATCACAGACAGAAGCAAATCAAACCATAACAAAAACCAGCACAGAGAAGGACAGACAGAAGCTCATGGGTGTCGCATTAATTACCTGCAGGGAGAAGACTATCAATGTGGAAAGACCTTCTGGAGAGAGCCCTGGAAGCTGTGTCCACTGTTCCCTTGCTTTTGCCTGGGCTTCCTCCATCTGTTGGAACTCCTTTCTAGCTACTCTTCTCTCTCTCCTTCAAGATGCTCAGCCATGGATCCTGGCTGGGTCATGTAAGGATATTCTAATGTTTGGAGCAAGGATAGCACTAGAATTTTGATCCACTTCTTAGATATGCTTGTGTCCTCCTCCAACCCGATACCCTTGAACCTGGGGATGTCTGGCATGTTTCCACGAGCACACCAGAGAATCAGAGAGCTTTGACTCTCTCACCTCTGGTCCTATAAGAGTCACCAAGTTCCTTATCATCCGACCTTGTCTTTCTTTCATTCAACAACACTAATTAAATCTCTATTATGTGCCAAACATTGGAATAGAAACTGGAGATAAAATAATGAGCAGAACAATTGTGCTGTCATCTGGCTGGGGCGGTGGGGGGGCGGGAGAAGAGAGATGGAGTTAATAAAGAATAAAAATATATGCAAATTTGAGCTGGATAAGTGCTCTGAAGAAGTTGTGTGTCATGATATTATGAAAGCATTTAGCAAGTGCACCTGACTTTATCTGAGAGGGAGAGAGAGAAAAGACTTCTATGAAACTTAAAGAATTGGGTATAGGTAGTTGGGCAAAATAGAGTGGGTGGAATATTTCAGACAAAGGGAATACCATGGAATAGCATGGAGACGAGAATGAAGGGACACCATGTACACAGGTTATGTGCATGATTTTACCCCAAGAACATGGAAAGCCACTGCTGTGTGTAAGTAATGGGAGGGGGCTATGGATCTCAGGTAATCAGTTATGGCTTTCAAATATTATTTTGGTCTCAATGTGTAGAAAATGAACAAGGAAAAAGGGCAGGGGAGAGCAGTGAAGTTGATTAAGCGATATTAGTATGTCTAGACAAAGTAGCTTGCACTAGAGTATTGGTTGTAGAGATAGAGATACGGATTGATTAGACAGATATAGGGAAATAAAATAAATAGGAACTGGTAATGGACTGATGTGGAAGAATAAAGAATGACTCCTAGGTTCTGATTTGTATAACTGGATGAATTAAAAAACATTCAGTGATACAGAGAACTCTGGAAAATGACCATCATATTTAGTTTTGGTCTGTTTTTTTAATTTGAAGCATTTTTGAGTCTGAAATGAAACTATATAGGCTGTCAGATACATGGATCTGTTCTAGGAGAGGAGACTGAATCAGAAACATAAATTTGAGAGCCATTGGCATAGAGAAGATAATGGAAACTATAAACAGGGAGATTATCTGGGAAAAGAATAAAAAGTGAGAAAGGAGTATGGAATTGAATATTTAGGACTTCAGATATTTAAAAGGTCATAAAGATGGGAGTATTTTCAAAGGACACTGACAAGCAGTCAGAAAGTCAGAGGAAACTCAGGAGACCAAGGTGTTATAGAAAACAGGAGGAAAGTCCTTTAAGGAGGAAGAACTAGTCAACTGTGAGGAATGCTATTATGTGATCAGGTCAAATGGTCCCTGGAACTTAGCACCTTACATGCATTGGCGCCCCCATGCAGTGCTGTTTTGTGGAGTGATGGGGATGTATGTCGGAGTGGAGGGGATTGAGGAGGGTCTGAGAGATGAGAAAATAAATTCACCAAACTTAAGCATTTTTGAGGAATCTGTCTGTGAAGGACGGATGGGAGACCAGGGTGGTAGCCAGAAAAACCCTTGGAGCCATTTTCCAGTCTTGGCTTTAGCTCCCATTCTCACCTCTTCGTTGGAACAATTCTTTGTCTTCTCACTCCAGACCCTTGGTGTGTGTGTGTGTGTGTGTGTGTGTGTGTGTGTGTGTGTGTGAGAGAGAGAGAGAGAGAGAGAGAGAGAGAGAGAGAGAGAGAGAGAGACAGAGACAGAGAGACAGACAGAGACAGAGAGATGATGTTTCCACAATTACAGGTAACTACCTACTGTGGTCCCTTACTCTTGACCCCTCTCCCTCCGGCCTGGTTACTGAACATTTGCCAGACCCATCCAGATAATAGGGTTGCCATTAGCCTGATGTCCCTTGAGAAGGAAAGTGAGGGTGATGTGGATATATAGGTTTCATTAAAACAAAAAAAAACTCTGGTTATGCTTTTAGTGGATGAATGAGGGGTAGGCAGGGTTGGGTTGATCCCAGACCCAAATCCTTGGTCTTGGTGCTCTGATCATCTCACAGCTGAAACATGTTGGGAATCATAGCTTTGAGTAATGGAAGATAGCATTGACTGAGTTCTTACAGTGGACCAGACACTGTCCTTGTTCACATACATCTTATATTTTAATCTTTACAACTACAAAGTATCTGCTATGATTGGTCAAGTTTCATATCAATGCCAAGTGCAACATTTTTAAAATGGCCAACAAAAAACAGGAAAAGATCCTGTTTTCTAGAAAAGGGATCTAAAGGACAATGAGATAGAAATCTTGAGCAATTTCTTGAAGGTCACACAGAGCTAAGTGGTGGAATCCCTGAGTCTGTTTTGCCAATTTAGACTTTTGCTTCTCCTTGTTGAGAGCCACAGCAGAAGGGGCCCCAGCAAACTTTCAGACTGCCAGCTGATGATTGGCTCACAGCAGCCCCAGCAACATCTAGCTGATTGGCTCCTCTGCGGTGATGCTCATTGGGCTGTTTCCCCACCCTTTCAGACTACCAGCTGATGATTGGCTCACAGCGGCCCCAGCAACATCTAGCTGATTGGCTCCTCTGCGGTGATGCTCATTGGGCTGTTTCCCTGCCCTTTCAGACCACGGAGCTGCTCATTGGGGGACTTTTTTGGCTCCGCCCATGTGACCCAGCCAATCGGCCTCAAGACCAGGAGAATTGTGGAAGGTGGAGAGGCTGGTGGTTTGGAGAGAGGCTTGTGGGAAGCCGGTGGTGGCAGTTGGGATCTGAAGGTTTTCCTGAGGAGCTGTTTTGTTTGGCGTGTGTGGTTCTAAAAATAAAGTTTGTTTCTTTTGACAAGTGGCTCCTGAATTGTGCCCAACCAGACTGCGGCATTTGGTGGCCCATATGGGGAATGAACCCGCGACCTTGGCGTTATCAGCATCAAGCTCTGATGAATTTAGAAAGTTTAGAGTAAAAAGGATTATTTTAAGTTTATCTTTGGGGAATATATACCCCTTCCCAATTCCTTCTTTTTGCTTTAATAAGTACATTTTAATAATTTGATGAGCTCTTTCAACTATGCCTTGTCCCTGTGGATTGTATGGGATTCCTGTTATATGAGTAATGCCAAATGTCGAGCAAAATTGTTTAAAAGAGGTAGAAGTATAACCAGGGGCATTATCTGTTTTTAACTGTTTTGGAACGCCCACAGCGGCAAAATTTTGTAAGCAATGAGCTATAACATCTTTAGGTTTTTCTCCGGCATGAAGGGAGCCCATCAAAAATCCAGAAGAAGTATCAACTGTAACATGCAAATATTTTAATTTTCCAAATTCTGGCAAGTGTGTGATGTCCATCTGCCAAAATGGTTAGGTATCAGTCCTCTAGGATGACTCCAAGACTAACTTGTGGCAAAAAGTTCACACAATTTTGACATTGAAGGTCACACAGAGCTAAGTGGTGGAATCCCTGAGTCTGTTTTGCCAATTCAGACTTTTGCTTCTCCCCACTCTCTCAACCTCTCTCGACCCCTCACAACCCCTCTCAAGCCCTCTCATTTGAGAGCATTGGATGCCTCATTTCCCTGAGATCAGCAGAGATTAAGTACCTACATTCCTGTGTTCAACTACAACAAGCACCCCTAAGATTTTTGATTTTTCTTTTTTCAGCTTCATAGAGGCAGAAAGGTTTAGTGGGAAAAGAGCTGGGCTTAGGATCAGAACTAGATCCCATTTGGATCCTACCTACCACTGGATAACTGTGGGACCCTGGAAAACTCAATTCACCTCTCTGAATTTCTATTTCACCAATGGCCTCACTCGCCATTGGTAAATTGGAAATGATATCTACTGAGTGTTGAAGGTGTGCGAGACATGTCCATATCCATTACCTCTCTAAATCCTTACCCATCCCCCAAATCCCAGTAATGCTCTTTAGCATTTCCATTTATTAGTTGAGAAAATTTGGTTCTCCTTAAAGTAAACACTTGGTACATTTCTCTGGATATAAGTTCCCATCTGCGTGTGGCACTGACCCACATTCCTGTCTGCAGAATTCCTCATCCTAGGCTCTTCCTAATGTTTTCAGAGAAGTTATTTGGTTTCCAAGCCCTCTCTTCTCCCAGGCCAGCTACCTCCTTCAATTCTGTCAGCAGGTAGACAAGTAGCTCCTCTGTGCAGGAGGCTGCACCATTGGGGAGAGGGGATTCTCAGATCCTTTTGAAGCTGACATGATTGACAGTGGCCAACTGCTTGGTAGAGTTCTCATCTTCTCAAGGAAGCCATGTCATTCCTGCTCATTTGACTCCATCTCAATGTAGCCTATGCCTTCATTTGCATGTCTGCTGGGACTCCTGCATGAAGGGAGTGGAGAGATGGGACAGTGGCCACTTGAATGTTTCCACTTGGCCCTTTCTGCACAGGACTCTATGTTGCACCAAGGGCCAGAGTATTTGGTGCTCACTCAGGCATCCAGATGGGCCAGAGTCTCTACTCCATGGGCAGGATGAGCCTGCTGATCATGGTTATGAGGTTAATGTGGTCATTAAAATCTCAGTCTCCAGCAAGCATGACTTTCCAATGGTAAGAAAACAGGGGGCCATTTTATTGTGTGGCATTATCTTGATTTGGAAAAGCACTTTCATGACCCCAGGCGACCATCACCCTTGGAACAGTCAATGTATTCTTAGGCATGAGTGGTGGATGTTTTCTTCCTAGCTCCTGCACTGGTGGGGTGGTGGCTTACTGGAAAAATCTTACCCGTCAGGCAGGGGCCTTTACAAGGTATCAGGGGCTGCCAGCTTCTAGCAGTTTCTTCTTTTTTCCTACAGGGATCCTGTTAAAAACTGATGTTGCTTTCCCAAGTCTTTCCTGAGATCCTTCAAAACAATTGCAGGAAGAAATGTGTTTTTTGTTTGTTTGTTTGTTTGTTTTCTCAGGTTTTTAATTGTACAGATTTCATCTGATAGTATATCTCAAACCAAACCCTAAAGTAATTTTTTAAGATTTTACAGTAAGAGTAGAAGAGTATGTACCTAGTTCGGCTCTTCATCCTTACACTGAAGGTTGTGGCTTGCTTTAAAAATAAGTTTGACTTTGGCAGGGCTTTCTAGCTAATGAATAAGAATGCTAAAGTTCACATCAGTGCCAAATGCAACATTAGTTTTTTTAAAATAATGCAAATTTAACTTTAAACAAATTTAGGTGGAAAGACCCTAAAAACAAGTGATGGGGTTAAAGTGTTATGTTGATTTTTCCTTTAAGCCAACTTTTCTGGGAATTTACAAATTGGTAGGAACCAAAGATGATACCAGCATTCAAAAGCGATTATCCCACCAGCCCAAACTTCTGCTGGAAAAGCAGGTTTGCAGAGAAAGCCTTATGGTGTTGCCATCCAAAAATTCTTCCCACCTGGAGGTGGCGCTATAGTCTGTCTCTGATGGTGCTTTACAGTTGGGCACAGGTGGCTTGCTTTGTTTTTTGTTTTCCAATGTAACTTTAATACATGCTTAATACTGTAGCGTCTTAACTTTATAGTTTCTTTCCCTTACTTTGCATATCTTCTCTTCTGCAATCTCCCATTTTCTTCCTTTGTTGTTTTCCTTCCTTCCCTCCCTCCCTTCCTTCTTTCATATTATAATAAAATTTATTCTAAATTAGTTCTGACAGCAAAAGTCTTGCATGACTGATGGTTGATTCTGCTAGAAACGTTCATTGTGTGTATGTGCAACTCCACTTGTATTTGATGTTATTTTCCCAGTATTTTTTCTCCACTATGTCTTTTCTTAACAGTGCATAAATCCCAAGCTATAGTTTGGGATTCTATCTTAATATCAACATTATTCATTTTGGTAACTATGATTCTTTGGAATAAATTTCTTGACTTTCTTCATGGGGAGATATGTGGTAAGCTCCCCCAACTCCTTCCACTGACTAAAAAAGAAATTTATTTTTTCTTGTTTTCCTTTCTTTTAATCTTCTCTCTTCAGTCTGTGGACTCAGGCTGGGTATGACAACCGGGGCTACTGTGAATGAAGTGATAGGGAATTAAAGGAAAATTGCTTGAAATCTTTCATGTTATAGCTTAGAAGTAAACTGTTTGGTCAATCTAGTGTTCTGAAGAAACCTATGCTGACCCATGGAGCCTGGTACCATCTCCACATCATCCATCTTGCTGTCTTTTCAGGACATTTTTTGGCCCCTGTCATATACACATTTGAAGTTTATTCTGTAACCAGGACAAACTTGTCAAGTGGAAAATTCCCCAGCTCCCAGCAGTAAATGCACAAACTTTGAACAAAGATGTTGGGAACTCCTCTTGCAAGACATGCACTGTAATTCTTGACAACTCCCCAGCCCTCTCCCTCTGTTTTTCTTAATGCAGCAAGAACACCACACATCTTCAGATTGGAAGTTCTGAAATTTATTAGGAAACCATTGCCTTGCACTCCCCCGTCTGTGATGGTTTGCATCTGGACTGTACCCCAAAGCTTCTGTGTTGAAGGTTTTGTCTCTAATGCACCAGTGTTCAGATGTGAAGATCATTGGAAGATGAAGATCATTAGATCACGAAGGCTCTGAATTTATCAAGGGGTTAATCCATTCAGGGATTAATAACTGGATGGCACTATTGGGAGATGGTGGAAACTCTAGAAGCTGGGGCCTATTGGAGAAAGTAGGTCACTGGAGGCCTGTGCTGGAAGGGCACATCTTGTCCCAGGCCCCTTTCTCCTTCTACCTCCTGGCTGCCATAAGGTGAGGAGATTTGCTCTGCCCATCATTCTCACCATGACGCTCCGCCTCACCAAAAGTCCATGGCAATGGGACAAGCAACCGTGGGTTGAAATCTCTGACGCTATAAGCCAAAATATATCTTTTCTCCTCTCCATTGCTTTTCTCAAATATTTTGGTCACAGCAATGAAAAGCTAACACACCATCTCAATTTATCCAGAAATCTGTTCCTTATCTAACATTGTTGCTCTTAGAATCCAGCATAGAAGAGTTTTATCCCTAGTCTGGCCAGCTCCTTTGGGCCATTCAAATCTCACTGTAAGTGTCATTTCCTCCAAGGGGATTTCCTTGACGTCCAGCCTTGGAGATTTCGGGAGGCACCTGTCCATTGTGTAGGCCCCATTTCAATCCTCTGAAAACCTGATCGTTCTAATATTTCATATTATTATTATTATTGTTCTCCCACAAAAGAATGTTGATGATTCTACAAGAGCAGGAAAATTTTCTGCCTTATTTGCTATGAAACCCCAGCACTGGGTCAATTAGCTGTTACTATGTAACAAACCACCTCTGAGACTGAAGGGCTTAACACAACGTACCACTTATTTATTTGCTCATGATTCTGTTCGTCAGCAATCTGAGAGGGGCTCTGGTCAGCCAGAATTCTCTATTCAATGGGATATTAACTGGGCTCACTCAAGCATCTGTAGTCAGCTAACAGTTAATGGACCACTCCCAGGCCCAGCAGTTGGCCGGGTATCCGCAAGGGTAATGGAGGTAACTGTGGACTTACCTGCCATTCTTCATCTGCAGACTTGCTTAGACTCTTTCATATAGTGATAGTCACAAGGTTCCTGGGAACAAGAGAAAGCAAACCCCATGAATTCAGCACTTTTCAAGACCCTTGAAAATATTTTGCTAATAGCTGTCATTAGCAAACCAGGTTGTCCAAATTAGGTCCCATGGTTGAGCCTAGATTAAAGAGGTAGAGAAATACACTCTTGAGGGGAGAAGCTTCTTCCAAGTCAGGAGGTGAATACAGAGATGGGAAGAATTTATGACCATGCGATTTACAATAAGCAACTGGCTCAGCACTTAGTGTGTGGAAAATTAATAAATGCTTGTTGAGTGAATGAATGAGAAAAAGTTGACTAGGTTGAATTCCATGTCCCTCACATCAGGTGTAGTTTCTGATGCTATCGTGTTTATCAGTTCATGATTTCTGCCCTAAGACTCATGTTCTAAAATCACTCTGAAGTTCCACCAGAGATTAGTAATGACAGAACTTGTCTCCTGGGTGTGTGCCTGTGAGAGCTCCTGTAGCCATAGTGGTGGATACGCTTCAATGAAAACGCTGGACATGTGTAGCAAGGATCACACTGTCAGAGTCACAAACCTATCTGGCAGATAGTGAATTTTAAAAGCCAGTTACTAATAGGCTGGGTTTTTGTAATCAGCCATAATTTATGTATAAGTCTTTAAAACTGTGTTTGTGTGTGTGTATCTATATCTATATATCTATATATATCTCTCTCTCCCTCTCCCTCCCTCTCTCTCTCTCTCTCTCTCTCTATATATATATATATATATATATATATATATATATATATATATATGAGAATCCAACAGAATGAATCTCCATTGTTATAATGCTATGATGTTGCTCATCTTTTTACATTGGACAGATGATGACTTATAATAGGTCAGGTCAGGTTTTAAAACACATGCCACAATGAGTCCCACCATTATGTACAACTATAATGCACCACTAAAAATATGGAGAAATAAAATAAATGCCACAGTGCCAGCCTACAGAGATGGGGCATATTTAGGTAAGTTAAGAGATAGGGCTTTCACTCCTGGCATTTCAAAGATCTCCCCTTTCTAGTCTTATTTACTCTTTTATGTCATGCTCTTCAGATTCTGATCAAAATTATCTTCTGGTGCAACCACATTTATCTCTTAATCTAATTCTACAGATGGACTTTTATTTGGAGGTCTTAGGGACCCCCACCTTTTCCCTGTCAGATTGAGAGCCATCAAACTGAGAGTGGAGAACAAAGTACCAGCTCTATTGCAGACAAAGCTGTGCTAGATGTACAGCAGCACAGGCTGACTGATAATGGACCCCAGGATGAGACTACAGTCTAACCAAAGGCTGTGCTGCCCAACCACTATCTCTCCTGATGGGGACCTGTTTCAAAAGTAAGTCACAAAAGAACAAACTAGAATTCTGGCTTCCAAAAAAAAAGAAAAGAAAAGAAAAGAAAAACTACACCAAGATTCACTGCTTTTTTTTTTTTCCTGCAAGCAATCTCTTCTTTAAGAGAGAGGAATGAGGATAGAGGTGAAACATTCAAAGAATAAAGCCAGGGAGGTTTCCTTATCACAAAACTTTGAACTCAGAATCTATTTTCTAAGGTTTGCTCTAAAAGATCCATGTTTCTCATGCCTAGCTCCCCAGAAAACACCATCAAAAACCGAAAAACAAAACCTGTGCTGCTTAAATCTCCATAACTAGATCAAACATGTCTAATACCTTGGGCAGAATGTCATTATCCCATGTTTGGATCCAGAAAAAGTTTGAGACTTTCTTGCATTGCATTGTCTAAATTGTTGGTTTAGGTGTGGTTTGAATCTCCTGCCAAGCCTCAGTACACAATGAAGACAAGAACTCCTTAGCCAGTTGACAGAATTTTTGGCTGCAGACGCTGAGTATTCCAGTTGTTCACTGAATTATGAACTTTGCCTCCCTAAGGGCCTTATTGAGAGTCTCCTCTATAGCAAGTGCTATAATTAGCTCATAGTAGTGTCACCAAGTTGGTATGACTGGTAAGTACCATTGTTCCTCTATACTGTGTGATTTATTATGGGAGAAGGTAGGCATGCACACACCCATTTTACTCACTAAACTTTCAAGGATGTAATTTCCAATGTGTGATACATTTTAACATTATCAACTATTTTTTTAATGTATATAGGGGAATTAAAATGTATTAGCACTCTGATACCCACTACCATCATTGTAATCACACACAGACATACTCACACACTGAATAAGTTTATTAACAGATTAACAGCTAGGAATTTTATATCAGTGCTTTTTCTCTTTGAACATAAATTTTCATTATACTTTCTGCACAGCCTTTTATTCTAATGTAATGTATTTTATGTATGAAACCATTTGATAGAAAGCCCTATTATGCTTTTCTGCATCAAAAGAGCATGCATAAATTGATAGGTAGCTTTTTATTCTCTGTGAGCATAAATCTCTACACATTAGCTTTTTTCTGTTGTAATAATTAAAATTATTACTTCACACATTGATCAAAATAAGAAACATTGAAATTTTTGAAAAATGTTCACTAGTTAAAACAAAATTTTGTAGTAAATGTATTTCTTAATGTGATGAGTAGGCTTTTATTAGATTATGTACTTTTAAATGAATATCACTTCAGGATTCACATGAATTCTATTTCTCTCAGTCTTCTTATCTTTAAAATGTAAATACTCGCAAATCATACTCAATATTTGTTACAACAATTTCACACAATTCTTTGAACTCTTTCTAAACTACGTGCAAAAAATCAGTGATTTATCATGAAAATTATTGTTAATGATCTGTTTATTGACAGCTCAGATTGAGTTGCCCATTCAATATTATTGAAACAAACTAAAAACTACCCCTCCTTGCAAAATTGATTTTCAAGTCATTAGTCATTCACATTCTCAGTATCAATAATAGGACTTCAAGCTGTGTCTTTGTTTAGTGCTCTCAGGTCTCTACACTGTGGGGTAGGCTTCTTAGTGAGAATTAGTATAGCAGGAGATGTGCTGTTCTTCCGTAAAGTAGGAGGAAAAGACATCCCACCACCACTCCAGCTTCCTGAGATTGATTCACATAAAACCATACCTGCTGGTCATTGTGCTTATGAACCTACTCTCTGATTCAAAACCACTCGGATTTATAGTCTTTGCTTAAGTCCATGACCTAAATATTTCCATGATACCAACCTCACATCACTGAAATTCAGAATTTGGAGAAAGATGTTCAATCAGCTCCTCTGAGCCCATGTAAGCTGGATCTGGATCACTGCTGTGCTGTACCTGTAGTCTTCATCTGCCCTGGTTGAAGGCTCCTGCTCTAAATGCTCAGACCTCTCTAAGTCTCCATTTCAATCTCAGCACTGTTAGCCAAAAGAGAATCTAAATAATGATTATCTCTTCCAACTCTGATTGTGCATTTCATAGATAAGGAAACAGCAGTCTATAAAATATAAGTAATTTTCTCTAAGTAATATAGCTAGTTTGTTAGTTAAAAAAAAAAAAGAGTCCAAACTCAGGTCTTCTGTTTACTGTGCACAGTTCCCAGATTAGTGCTTTTTAGAGTCCTATAATCTCAGAATTGGAAGGGACTATGTGGAAAGTTTGGTTCAATCCTTACTACATGCAGGAATTCCCCTTCACACAGCATCTAGAAGTGAGCATCTGGTTAATGCAGAAATTTCCAGACAGGGCAGCTTTTTCTATTGCATTGTGTTCAATTCCATTTTTTTCAGCAGCTTTAAGCATTTGCTTCTTCTTTGTATTGACCAGATCCCATTCTGTGTTCATTTTAGTAAGTCATGTCTGACCTGTCTTCTGAAGGTTTCAAAATAAATCTGATTCCTCCTTCACTAGACAGCTTTCAATTATCAGAAGATTGTAGTCCTAATTGCAGTCCTCTCTTTTCAGCTCTGTGTGTATGGGACAGTTAATAGAGTCACAGCAAACACTAGTTTACACTGGGGTCCAAAATCTGTGAAAAATCATTGGCTATCTAAAGAAGGCTCTCTGATTTTATTTACAGGAATACGATTTTACTTTTAAAAATTAAATCCTTTGGGTCCATCATCTGAGATAAAATATTTATCTCTCAAGTTCTCTTTCTCTTTCCACACTGAACTTCAGCTTTCTTACCAAAGAATTTTATACTTGTTTATCCAAATTAATTTTCCATGCTTATATGGAAGAAGCATATATTTCAAAGTGTATGATTGGAGAGCCCACTAAAGCTTGTATCAATGATTGATTTTATTGGTCATACCATATTCTCTAGCTAAATACATGTGCCTCAGTTCCCCAGAGAAGCAGAATCTAAGGATGTGCCCAGTTCTTCCAAATTCATCAGTTAAGAAAGCGACTCTTCCTTTCTCAGGAAGAATAAGCAAAGATGCAGAGAAAGAACATTTCATTAGACCTGGGAGGGAAGAATTGGAGTTGTCCAAAAGGTATGCATAGAGTATCTACGACAAATCTACTATATAGAATACCCTGCTTGATGGTGAAATACTCCTCTCCAAGATCAGAAACAACACCAGTACTTCCATTTTAGTCACTTTTGTCCAGTGTTGTACTGAGGATTCCAGTGAAGGAAATTAGGCAAGAAAAAGAAAGCAATATCACTGGTGTTGGAAAGGAAGAAGTAGAGCTATCTCCATTTGCAGATGACATGGACTTGTACATAGGAAATTCTAAGAAACCCACTAAAAATTATAACAACTAATAAGCAAATTCAGCAAGTTTTCTGTGTATAAGATCAATGTAGAGAAATAAACTCTATGTGTATGTATGAGCAATGAACAATCCATAGAGAGAGATTAATAAAACAGCTCCATTTGCAATAGAACCAAAAAGTACAAAATAGTAAGGAATAGTTTTAACAAAAGAAGTACAAGGCTTGTACACTGAAAACTCTAAACCACTGTTGGAATGAATCAAAGATGATATAGATAAATGGGAAAACATCCTATGTTCATAGATAATATCAATATTGTTAAGTTTTAACATGCACTAGGTTATGATTTCCAAATTATTTTAATGTACCTGTGCCAATTAAAAAAAAATATTTGCAGAACTGAAAAATTGGGATTTTATGGGTTAAATAAGATCCTTTATAAATAGTTCTAAATGCTGGTTTTCTCAATGGGCATTAAGGAAATCAGAGCATGGCAGGAGGAGTCTATGTAAGAGAAGAGCTGTCATAAGGTTCTCTCTGTGGGAGTGGAAGGGGATGGCGGAGCTTAATGAAACAATGATAGAAACAGATAGAGATGAGAGGAGTTTTGTAGGAGGTCACTTTGCTACAAGGTAAATTGAGAGGCTCTTGTAAATCACAGGTCATTGATGTTCATCATACAGTTGTGTTAGAACCCCTAAAGTTTATCTTGATAATTAATGTACATAGAAAATTTGATGGCAATTGGTGAGTCCAAGGCTACTATTTTTCAAGAGTCCTTTTTGTTATTAAAGACTGTTTCCAGTCATTCTTTCAGAGCATGGGGCTCATGCTGTCAACTTGCATTGAGCTGTATAGAGGGGAAGCCATTTTATAAAAGTTACAAATCCATTGTCTGCTGGATTATATGACCCCACAGAATCCTTTAAGTTGTGTGCTGGAAATTGTCCCAGGAGGTCTCAAACACCATCTGATCTTTGAAAGAGTCTTTCCATTTTGCTTGATGTCATAGCCTAGATCATGTATATGGCTATGACAAAACTGAAGACAATCCTTAGAGACTTGTGTCTCTGCTATGTAATGCTGTCAGAAAGTGGAGAGACAAAATTCTACAGGACTTGATTTGGAGAACATAACAGATCATCCACATAAGTTAGTGTGTGTGTGTGTGTGTGTGTGTGTGTGTGTGTGTGTGTGTGTGTGTATTTCTGTATATATAGTTGATTTCTCCAAGAAAATGCAAATAGGTGCAATAGGTGCTATGTCCGCTTGGAAGAGTATACTGAAAATACAGAGCATAGCTATAACAATGAAAATTGATTGACAACACTGATGGTATTACAATTTGAGGCTGTCAGAAAGCAAAGGGCACACTTTTATTAATGATACTTTTATCTCGGACAACGAGCAACCATGCCCATTTGTCTTTCTGACAGGACAAGGGTAGGTGTATAGGAGAATGAGTCTTATCTGGAGGCCTGAAGTTATCATGGGCTGCTGTCCTTCAATGCCTCTTTTTTTCCAGTGGATATGGGGACAGTTTTGGTGAGAATTTTACTAAATTCAGACATTAAGGGTAGGAAGGAGAGAAAGGAAGAAAGAAAGAAAGGAAGTTATCCTACTGTCCTCAGTATGATTGCAATAGGTCAGAAACCAGTGGATGCAGAATTTTGAGTAGAAAAAGAGACAACTAGATAACTAGGCATTGGGAATCCAAATGTATCTTATCCAGAAGAGCCCTGAGTAGTGAGATATAGCAAGTCCAAAAGACCAACCCAAAGAAAAAAAAAAAACAAAATAAAAAATAAAATAGCCCAGAATCATTTGGAAATAGGAAGTTTGTTTTTGAAATTGTATGGAAATCTCTCCCTTTTGTGCTTAAGGGCAATTGTGGGCAGAGTTTGGAGGCTACCTTTTCAGAAATTGACATTCTGTTAAAGTTATGAAGACTTTTATCCTTCAAGCTAAAATAGGGTAATTGTTCCTCCAATGTCTTCTTTCCTTCTAGTAATGAATAGCGTCTTGGTGTATATCAGATAGAGAGACACCCTTGTTAATGGATTTCTCTTAACAGCTTACTCTGAATAGCGATTACTTTGGTGTATGAGTTTCTTTCTTTCTTTCTTTCTTTCTTTCTTTCTTTCTTTCTTTCTTTCTTTCTTTCTTTCTTTCTTTCTTCCTTTCTTCCTTCCTTCCTTCCTTCTTTCTTTTTTTCCTTTCTTTGTTTCTTTTTCTCTCCCTCCCTCTCTTTCTTTCTTTCTTCTGTCTTTTTCTAAGTCAAAGTACCATCAAAGTGCTCAGTAAGCCCTGATAGTTTAGGAGGTAGAGAGATTTTTGCCATCTTGTCTTCTGTTTTTTTTTTTAATTAAACACGGTAGCCTTGATTTAAGAACATCAACAAAGAATGAGAATAAAGCAATTGTTATATCTTTGTGCCTATTAAGACTATAGTATTCTCTTAAAATAATGTTTAAGCAATTTCTGAAATCAGAGGTGGACTTATTACTACTCTATTTATAAAGCTGGATTATTGACCAATCAATTTTGCAGAAAAGACTTGTGAGATAGCTGCTAATTAATCTGACCTGTAGTTTCTCAGTAAATTTTAGAATCTTTTAAGTCATACAAGATCATGAACCAACTGATAGAGATCACATAGTACAGGATTAAAAGATCACGGGACAAATCTAAATTCTTCATTTGACTGTCTTCTATCCAAGGGTTTAATTACAATATGCAAGCATCATCTTCATCAATACTAAAAGCTTCAAGAGCAATAAGACTGGTCTTCATACCCACTTACATTTTAAACCATTCCAGGCACTCTCCACTGGGAAAGCTGATGTCTACCTGGTATAGACTCAGAGGTACTAAAAGGAACAGAATAAGGGAGATGGGAGGGCTGATACATATAGAATGTAGGAGGAAGTTGATTTGGATTTGAGCCAGGAGAAAAAGATGAGAGTTTAAGTTCAAATATTTAGATTCTGTATATTCTTATTAACTTTTTCTAAGGAGTCTCTAAGGGAAGTGAATTTAGAATTTTCCTCTTTTATGTACCTATTAATAACATTGGGAAAAAACTGCTCATCATTAATTATTTAGAAACTTCAATCCATTCATTCTCAGGTGTTGTGAAAATGGATCGTCTTATACACATCTCAGATTTGCCACAGGGGTCACTGAAGTTCAAAACTGTCCTCAGTATGATCCCAATAGGTCAGAAACCAGTGGATCCACAACTCTGAAGAGAAAAAGAGACAATTAGGTAACTAGGCATTGGGAATCCATATGTACCGTGTCCAGAAGAGCCCTAAGTAGTGGGATATAGCAAGTCCAAAAGACCAAACCAAAGACAACTAAAAAGAAAAACAAAGAGTTAGGTGGCACTTCAATGCCAAGGAAGCAGAACTCTTGTTCATTTGGATTAGAACTCACCCAGCTGTGGGATTCCTGGAAGGGAAGACATCAAAAGTCTTTGATGCTTTCTGTTATCATCAATGAGGCCCAGGCAGAACTGCAAAAAGTCAGTCCTGATCCAAACGATGGCACCAAAAACCTTGGAAGAAAATCAACCAGGACATGGATGGATAAGCCTTTGCTCAAACTGGCTGAGCACAAGAAGGCTCCAAAAAGCTTCTGACTCAAGAGAAAATGATGCAAAGATTTTTTTTAAGGGCAATAACAAGAGGGATCAGCAAGGCTTAGCCTTTGGGGGAATACTCTATCTCAAAAGAGAGGTAAATGTAAATTGCACTGCTATAAACATTGATGAGCCTGTATCATTACAATATGCTGATTTTCATTCTTTTGGGTAAATACCAAGGAGTGGGATATGGTGGTTCCATTCATAGTCTTTTGAGGAATATGCATACTACTTTTCAAAGTGGTTGTACTTATTTGAAGTCTCACCAAAAATGTATGAGAATATGCCTCTTCACCCCATACGGGCCAGCATTTATTATTATTTGTATTCTTGAAGATTGCCATTCTAACTTGAGTGAAATGAAATCTCAATGTAGTTTTGATTTGCATTTTCCTGATTGCTAGGGAGGTTGAACATTTAAAATATATATATATATATATATATATATATATATATATATATATATATATATATAGGCCATTTGTATTGCTTCTTTTGAGAAATATCTGTTTAGTTCTTTTGCCCAATTGCCACATTATAAAACCAGCCCCAGTGCCTGACAAGAGATGGAGTAAAGAAAATGTTGCATACATATACACAGTGGAGTTTTAACCAGCCATAAAGAAGAATGAAACTAAGGTATTTGTAAATGGATGGAACTGGAGAACATCATGTAAGAAAAATATGTCAGACTCAAAAAGTCAAAGGTAAAGCATTTTCTCTCTTATGTAGAAGCTAGAGCAAAATAAGCAAAAAATAAATAAATAAAAATAAGAAAATAAAGGAAAGAAGAAAGGGAGGGAGGAAGGGAGGGAGGGAGAGAGGTCCCATGAAAATAGAAGGAGGATCAGTGGAGTTGAGGAAGGGTGTAGAGGGAGGAGGGGATGGAAAATGGAAAGAACTGCAAAAATTAACCAGATTATGGTATGTACATAGATAAACCTCAGTGAAACCCACCTTCATGTGTATCTATAATGCACCAACTAAAAAAGCAACAAATAAACAGAAGGAAGATCACTAGAAGAAGGCGAACAGAGAGAAAGAGGAAGTACTAGGGACTGAAACAGAACAAATTATATTCCATGCATGTAAGATTATGTGTGTTCTTCAGTCTCTGGACAACGCCAAGGTCCTCTTTGCTGCAGAATAAAGACCAACCTACCTTACTTGAGGTTTAAGACGTTTCCAGTACAATACCATGATATAACTGACTGTGGTAGATACTCTGGTGCCCTAAGTCCATCTCCTGATCCAAGTTTGATTTTAGCAGCTGCTGTGGTGGATGGCTCCCTGGGGACTAATTCTCACTTAACGATGACAGTGTTGCCTCAAGCATAGGACACTGATGTCTTCTCTCTCTTTCATGATAACAGAGAAATCAGTTTCCTTAGGGAAAAACTTCTATCAAGGGGTGACTGGAGCCCCTGGACAAGGGCCTCTGGTTTCCCATTATTCAGGTGTAAATTTCTGTATGATTCTAAGTGGGAAGCAAGGGAATTGGGTCCCTATTACTTACAGGTATCACTTAGTTAATGCGTCCTCTCCTTAGATTAATCGTCCTTCCTTTCCCATTTCACTTTATCTATTATCTGCCTCCTGCTCAGGGCTTAATTCCTGTGTCCAAGTCCTCATCTCAGGCTTGGGGCTGAGGTTGAGGAGCTAAAGTAAGACATCAGCCATTCCTAATATATATTCATTTAATAGTCATCAAGCATTTATTAAGTGTAGATTATAAACCAGACATTGGGATAGAGGCTGGATACTCAGCAGCGAACAAAAGAGGAAAATACCCATCCCTCATGGAACCGTGAAGAGGCACATTTGCAACCTCAAATTAGGAAAGTAAATTCCACATGAGGTTATAGAGCTAAGAATTGTGTTTCTTCATAGACCAGAAGTTAGACTTTTTCTATCTGCCTTCTATGATAACTTCAAAATATAACATTAAGTTTTATTCGGATAATAAGAGTAATACATTTTTATCATTGAAAATTTAGAAAATATAGAGAAAGCACAGATGAAAAAAATTAAAAGCAACTAGTCACCTCAGCCCAAAGGCATCCATAATTATCATGTTAGTTTAATATATTTCTAGGCATTTAAAACTTATTCTAGTTTTAAAATACTGTCTATTTAAATACTAACAGTAAAATTTAAGTACCAATATATTAAAATCAATCAAAGTTATCATGCCTTTTTAAAATCCACTTGCCTTTTTCAGATCAACTTTGTAATCATATACATTATTTTGGTATATTTGACATGATACTAATTCAGTGTCCCTACCAAGGAACCAAGGCATAATTTTCCATGTATTCAAACATCCTTTCATGTCCTTTGGGAGAGATTTATAGAGATTTATATAGGTTCCAAGTATTCTTACTACATTTATTTCCAGATATTTTATATCTTGGGGAAAACATTTTCCATTATATTTTTAAATTAATTAGAAAAAGATCATTGTTTGGTATGTTTGCTTTTTACCAATTAGTACACTAAGTTCTTTTACTAATACTATGCTTTTTCAAAAGTCTTTCTGAATCTTCTAATTAGATAAGGTAGGTAAAAGGGAGTGAGACTCCTAACCTGCCCTGTTACACAATAAACACATTCTTTCATCTTGCTCTGTGCCCACCAATTATCTTATTCTCCCAGGAGTTGTGGTGGGTTAGTTTGATTGGTCAGAATCTAGCAAAGCTAAATAGGACACATTTATTATTAGATACTGTGTGTTTGTGTGTGTGTGTTCGTGTACTCACACATATATGTGTTTTACTTATCAGAGTTTGGTTATTAGAGTTATTCTAGCTTCAGAAAACAAATTGGGATTTTTTTCAATCTCTTTTTATGAACTAATTAAAAACAACATGAGTATTTTCTACTCCTTGAAGGAGTCACGTGTAAAATTAATCTTATGTCATGGAGGTTGTTTTTGAAATCAGAGAGGAAAACCTTCTTTGATTATTACAATTCTTATTTTCTACTTCTTGAGTCAACTTTGATCATTTATATCCTCCAAAAGCATTATAATGTCATTAAAATGCTCTAATGGCATTTAAAAATTTTGGGGGTTTTTCTACTTCTTATGGACTCTTTCATTTCTACTGGAAGATAGTCTTGTCTTCTTACCCCACAATCTCCATTTCTCCCCACTGCAGATGTATCTACTTCTCTTACATTATAAAATTATTTTTCAGAACAATTTCTTTGGTTTATTAAAGTGGTTTTTTTTCCTTTGCTTTCTAATTCATTTCTGCTTTCCTCTTTATTCATCCTTTTCTTCTACTTAGGCATATTCTGTTAATTTCCTAACTTCTTAAAACTGAACAATTATTTCCTTTATATTTATTCTATAGTCTTTAACAATGAAAGCATTTATGGCAATGCAATTTCATTTCAGTACAGCTTTGACCACATCTCATAAATTTGATATGTGGAATTTTTATGGTAGCACCATTTATTTCCTCTATGATGTAAAGTTTACTTAGAATAATATTTTAGAATTTCCAAGGTTTTAAAATTGAAATGTCCATTATTAAACTCCTGTTTTTATTGCTCTGTTTCCCATCATCCAGTTTAAGAACATCTGCTTCTTATGAAGGTGGAATTGCAGTGCAGTATTTTTTCTGTACTCTCTCCAATTAGTCTACCTCTTAGTTATCCTTGCTTCTTCTGACCCCTATTGTACTTAGCTTGGAATTCTTGGTGTCTTATTTTTTGAATGTTTCTAACTCTACTTCTCTAAATAGTAAAGTCAACTTGAAGATGGAGCCCACATTTTATAATTTGTTGTGTGTTCTCACAGTATTTAACATGTTAAACATATTAAGTGATCAATACCTATAAGTATATTGCTTTATATTTCTGGGATAAACTGACAGAACATACTGGAGATCAAATCCCTTGCTAAGTGATGACATGACTAGCCATTTGGTTAAAATGTACTTACAATATGCATCCTCCTTCTGGTCCTGCGGTTCATCATATGAGGCCATCCTTTCTTGACAATGATCATGCACATGATAACTAATACAATTAACACTGGTCATTTGTTGAGCACATCTACTTTCCAGGCACTGCTTAGGAACTCTGCAAAAAAAAAAAATTATTTCATAATCCTCACAGTTTCACCTTCAGATAGGCGTGATCATTATCCTGTTTCACAGATGAGGAAAATGGAGCTCAAGAGCAGCACCCTGCCCAGACTCTTTCAACTGTCAAAGGCGAAGCCTGGATTGGATCCTGCATCTTTTTCTTTTGCTTATTTTCCACTGTGTCTTGTCAATTTCTTCTTCCAGTCATCTACTTATTCTCTCTCATATTCTGTCCCAAATTCAAACAACTAAATGTTTGCTGGTTAATTTGTCCAAGGCAGTACTAAAAGACAAAGAGCATAGGCACGAATAAAACATGTTTTTGGTGACCATCCAGGGTCCACTGAGGTCTTTTCTTTTACCGATTGTAAATCTAAAAAATGTTAACAGAATGTGCTGATTGTCCCTGGTACTTCCCTGCCATCCCTCTGCTTCTCTTTCTGTGCTTCCAGTACATTCAGGTATTTACCTCAGAGTTTGTCGAAACTGATTTTGGATACTGGCTGCCAAAACTGGGGTGGGTGACGTCTGCTCTCAGTATGTGCAGAAAGAACGAGGGTTTTAATGGCCTTCCTCCACCCACCCTCAACTTTGTTTCCCTTAGGACAAAATACAAGTTTAAAGCCAAAGTCAGTTACAACCGTGTTATTATTTCTTATGGAGAAAATTGATGTTGCTAACGTGCAATATGTGCCAGACTCCTGAAACTTACACAGAAACCATTCTTGGAGACGGGAACACAAGCTTCAGAAACATGTTTTATATGAAAGAAACAACCAGTCTTTGTTTGCCCAGACTGTTGGTCATATGAGCTCAGAACAAACTTCATGAGCTCTCATCCATAAGATCTTCTCTTCTACATTTTGGCCTCTCTTGCAGTGCATTACCCAGTTCTGGCCCACACAATTGCCATAATACCACCTGTCAATCACCATGCACCACCTAGAGTGACAAAGACTGGACTGGAGATGGAAATGAAGGTGGGGCCCGCTGCACCCTGCCTCCCTGTTTTGAAGTCTTCCATGAGTTTTTGATTTTGCTGAGATTTCAGCTCTTCACCAGAATCATCCTCACCATTATCTTGCCATATCCCACCATTTTCTCTTCCTTCACTCTGCTTTTCTTCTTGCTATTCAAAACTCTTAAATTAGATGATTATTAGTCTATTTGTGATTTTTCCTCTCAATATCAAATAAGGCAGGTGCTTTCTTTTATTACTGTCTTCATAGTACTAAAACAGTGTCCAACAGGCAGTCAGCCCTCAACATGTATTTGTTGAATGATTAAATGAATCAGAATGAATCATTATAACGATCTTTACTGTTTTCCTTTCATTCACCATGTTTCCTATAATCTTCTCCAGCTTCTTTGTCACCTTTATTATCATTGATATTAACATCATTTTGTCATGATCTGTCATGCAGTGATGGTGCTTTATAATTCCCATGGACCTATCCCATCCTTCTTTCCTCTGATATTCTCAGCACTCACTCCTGTTCTCAGGTGAAATAGACATGTGAGAATTATTGCTCTCCATCCACAGATGAAGATATTAATCATCAAAGAAGTCAATTAACTTGCTGGGGGTCACAGTCTGGAACAGGAGCAAGGCTCCTCCATTGTTGGTTCCCCTGTCATGGTACCTCAGGCCTTTCCTTCTTCAATCTCACACAGCACTATACCTGATGCAATAATCACACTTAGAAAGGTGAAGCCCTCCTGACCAAATCGCCTCCCACAGAGACCACCTTCTAATATCATCACCTTGGTAATTAGGCTCCAACACTGAATTTTAAAGGAATAAATCCATTCAGATCATAGCAAGGACCAAATGGCACCAAAGTCCTCCATGATTTGACCTCTAGCTTCCTCTTCAGCCTTTGTACCCCACACCCTAGTGCTCTAACTCTAAGGATGTTTTATCAACTCCCCCGTCCTGTGATGAAAGGCCCTGATGGGAACAACTATAGGGGAGGAAAGGTTCACAGAGTCAGAGGTCTCAGTCCATAGACAGCTGGCTCTATTCCTCAAGGCTCTAGGCGAGGCAAGACATCAGGGCAGAAGAATAGGGTGGAAGGTAGCAGCTCACATAATGATCAGGAAGCAGACAGACTTCACTCACCAGATACACAATATAGACCCCAAAGGCACGCCCCCAGGAACCCACTTCCTCCAGCCATACCCTACTCACCTTCAGTTACCACTCCATTAATCACATCAGGGTATTAATTCCCTGATTGGGTCAAGACCCTCATAACCCAATAATTTCTCCTCTAAACCTGTTGCATTTTCTCACATGTGAGATTTGGGGGGACACCTAATATCTAAACTATAGCAAAGGGACTGTTTGCATGTTCTGAGAAGTTCTGGCTTTCCACACCATCTTTTTACATATCTTCAACCTGCCTGGACTCTCCTTTTTTCATGCCCCTAACCTCCTTCTCCAATCTGCCTATTTCAAGAAGACTTTTAAGTTCTCTACCTAAAATTGACCATACCTCCCTTGGATGACGTTTATACCCTATGACATATTTTCTATAGCCTCTTTGGAAAATTAGTGTATGTGACAGATTTTTAAGCCTCTTGAGGGTAGTAGGTATACTAGCATTCTTTGTTGCTCTACCTAACACTGACTGGTAATGGTAGGTAACACTTACTGAACACTTTCTATTTGCCAGCCAGTTGGACTATTGATTTATATACGTTGTTAATATAATCCTCGCAACAATCCTATGAACAAAGTGTCATTATTGCTTATATTCTACAAATGAGACAGTGAGTTTCAGGGTTGTTATATTTCAAGCCAAGGTCACTTCTTTAGTACTATCAGCAAACAAATGAACACATTCAGTTGTTCCGTATACAAATCTGTCCTTGAATCCTTAGCACCTAGCCAAGAACATACATACTTTTTAATGAACGTGAATTCAATGTTAAGAAAAATCACATGAAATGATCTCTAATCTCCTACTTGTGCTCTGTGCTCAACTTTGCTTGGGACAGGTATCTTGTAATCATCTTGAGAATGATACGCCTTGTTCAAATAGAGTTCCCATTGAAATCCAGGCCATTTCTTCTTTTGTGTTTAAAAATTAAGAAGAACTGGCTTCAATGTTCTGAACAACTCTCCCTGTACCTGTTCTGGTGGGAAGATATGGTGGGTGGTATTCTCAACATCAGGACCTATTAACGAGGCTTTCTTTTCTTGATGCATTTTCTGTCTTACAAAAGGTGGCCCAGCAGCAAGTCCCAATTGCAGGGATTGTGCACCATTTCCGGGCCCCTCCCCAGGCCGCCTTCACATGAATACATTTTGACTAAGAAGGTGGTATTACCCACACAGGATGCCTACTCCAACATACTTAACCAAGTCACGAGAAGCCTCTTACCTGTTTTCTTCCTAGAGTCTAGCCTAAGAAAAGTGGCTTCTTATCAAACTCCTCAAACCCATAATTATAATAATAATTTCCTCGATCCATGGCACTGTTTTCAAAATTTCAGAATAAAACACATGCACACAAGGATAATTCTTTTCTCCTGACTCCTAGGAAAATCAAGAAAGAAAACTTCAGAACTTGGGTTGAAAATAATGAATTGATCTGCCTTTATCTTTGCTAATCCAAATGTGGCCTTTGTCAAATCACACGAAGTGAACCCACCATGAATGTGAGCAGGGCCCCGTTCTCCTTTAAGATCCCGGGAACCCTGCTGGCTTTATTTAAGGGATAGTTGAGAAGTTCTTTGCCATTCTCTGATCAGATCAATTAGCCGCCAATATGGAATGAATGAATAAATCAACACCACTACCTTAAATCAAAAAACGTTCTCTATCCCCAATTTACAGGAAAGACAAAGGAAGCTCAGAAAGTTAGTTATTTGCACGCTGCGATTGTAATAGCCTGTGGTTTGATGGACAAATTTTGGAATCCAGACAGTAATGGATTCCAATTATGTGATCTTGGGTAGTTGTACAGTCTCTCAAAACTTTGGTTTCCTCAGATGTGACGTGGCGATGACAGTGACATCTGTCTCAAAGGGTTAGACCCAGAATGAGCCATTTTCTCTCTTGTCCGGCTAGATTTCTGGATGACTGAAATGTTGTTGAACATGGAGAAATGCTTGACAAGTTGGAGTGGGATGAAGGAATGATAGCACAGTGCAGAGCACAAAGTAAGTATTTAGTAGGTGTTGGCTGTTATCATTATGACTGTCCAAAGGAATGGAGGAAGCAGGATTCAGAGTCAGGCCTCGGTGGCCCTGGGAGCAAGGCCAGGTTATTCCTCTTCAGAGTTGTCCCTTCCTTTTCTCTCCCATCCTTTTCTCTCCTTCCACTGCTCCTGAATCTTCCTATCTTGCAGCCAGTGAAATGACTTTCCAAACAGATTCTATTACTTAATTCATCCTGTACCAAATTGCCTAAACCTGATCAGCAAAACTTTGAAGATTCCCAATTGTGTAGGAGGAGAAATCCAGATTGTGTAACCTAACCCTCAAAAGCCCTGTTTATTATTTTCCCTAGACCCACTAAGACCTCCAAACTTCTTTCCTACAATGCTTTTATTGCAAACTGTACTTGGCAATCTGAACAACTCCTGTGCCCCAGAGTTCTGCCTCTTACATCCATTCATCATGCCTGTCCACCCTAATGCAATTACTTTTTTCCTCAGCCAGACCAAACTCTACCCACTCTTCCAATCCCTGCCCAAAGAAGCATTCCCGAGCCACTCTAACCACTGTTATCTCTTTCTTCTTCTGAATTTGACAATATTTGAGACTATACCTCTCCTATGGCCTTTTAAAAAAATCTGAAAACATATTTATTTATAACCCCATCTCTATGCTACTTGTATTATTGATTTGCAAACAGGTGTGTCTTATTATTGCCGGAACAGGCACATGCTAGTGTTTGCTGAGGCATTAAAAGTAAGTAAGCAATTTCTCTTTGAACTTCTATCTCCTCCTATAAAATGGGAATGAGAGTTTCCATACTTCTTGGATGTTATGAAGCCTATAACAATAATATTTTACACTCCATAAAAATGCTTTGCACATAAAATATGCTCCATAAATAGTAGCTATTGTTGTTGTGAAATATTTTTTTTGTTTTCTAAATTTGAGTAAAAATGGGCTGAGCCTATTCTAAAAATACCAAGCAATTTTTCTTTTTCAATTTGTAAAGCCAGCTCTGCAGCTTTTTTGCCCTTCTAACTTTGGAAGAGTCCAATTTCCTACATATCAGGTGCACCTACATTGATGATTACTCCTGTTTTCGTGAAGTACCTTCTATCGTTAATGCAAATCTTTCCGACTGTTCCTAGCACTGCCTCCTTATTTCTGTCCAATTTTCCAGGCAAGGTTCAGTGTATGTAGAAAGCAAAGCAGACATTGCTTCAGGGATTGGAAATCCACAGATACTTCTGTCACAAATGGGGCTGCTAAGAAGAGCCCAGGGAGAGGGCTGGGGCCTGGGAAGGAGCCAAGGTGGTCAAAAGGCTTAGGACTCCCTCACCCGCACTTCACCTTACCTCACTTCCTACCAGGGCACCTCCCAGAAGGCCTTTCAATCTACCTCTTTCTTTTTGGTTGTGCCTGTTTTGATTAGATTAGTTTTTATGTTGAGCCTGGAGGCGGAAGGGCCGGGATAATATCAGGAGGGGTTTGGATGTCGTGCAATTTCCTTTTATGACTAGCAATGGCACCGAGAAATCTCCCCAGCATTTCTGTTGAGATTTTTCTCACTCCCAAAGGTCAAGGAGGAAGGGTTGCAGGGGTAGGGAGGAAGAGATTCCTCCGACAAAATTCTAACCCATGAAGAAATCACAGCCTCTCAAGCCAGGCCCCCAGCTTCCTGGATCTCCTTCCTTCTGGGGGACAGAGGGAAATTTGTAAGGCCTGCATGTGGAAGAGCTGGCTACTAGATGGCTGGCTTGAGCAGAGCGCTGACTCTGGTAATTAACTCTTCAAGAGTTTTACAACTTCCACTGTCATGGTCAACAATTAGCATCCTAACGACAGTGCTCTCCTACCAACCATGGCTTGACGGCTCTAAACGGTGTTTACAACCTCCAATGGGCCATAAGGCGGAAAAATGTGTTTGCCACAGCTCAGCATATTTATGTTATATTTATACTAGCAGACACCTGGGTATTGGGTTGCAGGATCTGAGGCATGCATTTTGTCTCCTTTTTTTTCTGCAAGAGAAACAACCCTTTAAGGCAGTCACCTTCTTGAGCTCCTGGAATTCTCTGTATGTGAATCACTGAAGGCACTTGCTTAAACTGTAGCTTTCTGGGACCCCACTGCAGAAATTCAGAATTGGACTCTGGCTCAAGGAACTGGCTCAAGAAACTGAATTTGACAAAACCCCAAAGATTGTGGATGTAACTATGGTACCCACAACCTACTCAGGACTGAGAGCACATGACCCTCTGTGCAGTGAAACTACGTGATTGTTTTTCTTCATTACTCATTAACTGGAGGAAATCAACACTACTTGTAATCTGATTTGAGATAATACACAGGTTTCTTAAATTCTATCACTTTTGCATTTATTCTTCAACACATATGTTTACTGAGCCCTTTCTGTGTGCCAGGAAAAATGCCAGATGCTTGGCTACACAGAGGAATAAGACATGGGCTCTGAATTCAAGGAACTTCTAATCTCTTAAGAAAGCAAAATGTGCAATTAGATGTTATAAGAGCTCTGAAAGAGGCCCATAAGGATAAAATGGAATAAGAGAACAATCAATTCAATATGGTGGCACCATAAATATCTTTGCATAGAGAAATACAGGTGTCACCAAGCAGACAATCTTGAAGAAATGTCACACTCTAGAGCGATAGAGCAAAAACACAACTTTCCAAAATAAACAAGATATGTGCTGAAAAACTGAAGGTAGTTCAGCATGGGTAGAAGACAGGATGATGAGTGGCAGAGAAGAACAGAGTAAGGAATGATCACTGGGAGATAAGGAAGAGGCAGATCATAGATACCACTTGCTAAGGAATTTGAACTTAGACTTTGGGACAGGTTTCTCAAAGTGTAGACTTCAGGATTTTGACATAGTATCTCCCAAATGAATCAAAATCTAGAGAGGTTGGGAAATATATATTTGTATAAGCATCCCAGATGACCAGTACATCAAGCTTGGTATCCACTGGTCCATAATACAGAGCTACTGGAGGGTTTTAAGCAAAAGAGAGAAATGATTAGAAAGACTACTCACCTGTTGGATTAGTTGGATTGTGACTATCACGAAGGATTCCAGGAGGCTAATTAGCAACCCATAGCAACCCTCCAGGTGAGGCATGATGAGAGATTGAGCTATGGTAATGTGTACCACGGGCAAAAAGAATCAGAGATAAATGGGAAGGTGTGCTAAGAGGGTAAGATTTATAGGGGAGAGTCTAAATAGAAAAATGAAAAGTCCTGAGAATGTAATGATGCAAAACAGTATTTTTTGAAAGTTTTAGCCACTTTTCTAAAGTTAAGTCTATCTTGCACAGCAAAGCACTCTCTAATCACAACTTTCTTTGTAAGAGTAGACCCCTTTTCATTTTTGTGCATGTACATGTGCACCCACAAATCTGAAAAGCCACAATAGTTTAGAACAATTGCAGGCAGGACTGTGGTTGGTACCATGGACAATTGTCTCTGTTCAAAGACATAATTCTGCACTGAGGGAGAGGGAGGGAGGAGAGGTGGGAAAGAAGAGGAACTGAAGAATGAGATCAACTCAATTATGCAAAATGCATATAAGAATACATCACAATGAATCCCACTTTTATGTACAAGTATAATGTACTAATAAAAGAGATAAACAGCCGGAAGATCAGTAGAGTAGAGGAAGAGGATCAGGGGAGGGAAGAAAGAGGTCCTGGGGAATAAAATGGAATAAATTATGTTATGTGCCTATATGAATATGTCACAATGAGCCCTGCTATTATGTATAATTATAATGCACTAATAAAAATAATAATTCTATATCACATTCTTGTTAGTGATGTGGTTGAGATACTCATCTATATATTAATGTTTAAAATCCACACAGAGAACATGGGGCTCCATCGTGTAGGCTACAGGGTTCAGTCTGTGATTAATAGTGTGGACCTGGGTTTGAATCCTATCTATGCAAGCTCTACTGGGTTGGTTATCCACTCTCAGTTGCTCATTTGTCAGTTGTGCATATTTCTGTTTCATAGGGCTATTTATTCACCCATCAATTCACCCATTTGTCAAATATTTATTAATCCTTCATTTCATAAATGACATAGCAGCCAAGTAGGAAAAAAAAAAAAGTTCCTGCTCTTGATACCGCGGGTTATCAGTGACAAGTCCTGCTCCCTCAAATGCTGAAGTATAACAATAGAGAAGCACATATATCAGGGTTTATTTAAAAGGGGGTAACATAGACTTCTCACCGGAGGCAGAAGGGGGCCATAGCTGGTGTCCTGGTATCTCAAGAAGCGAGGGTGTTCTGTCTTTTTATATGTCCTAGGCTTCCTTTGTTCTCCTGCCCTCTTCCCCTCATCTCTCTCCTTCCTGTGTATGTGACTCTGCCCAGGAGATGCTGGGTGGGATGGCCTCAGATATCCCCCACCCTCTAGCCATGAGAAGCAGATGACCTGGAGGGGCCAAGGTGGAGTGATCTGGGCAGGAAGAGGGTATAATTAACAGTTCCCTGTAGGGAGGGACCATCCCTGGGAACTTAGCAATATGTTGGAGCAAGGGCAGGTTACTTTGGTTAGGGTGGAGGAAGGGCTCTGAAGGAATTAACATTTCAATCCCTCTCCAACTTCCCAGACCCAAATTGGCCTCCTGGATCCCCCCTGCCTGGATTTACCTATCTATACTGACAGCCTCTTTTAATTCTGGCTTCACCCTCATGGGAGCTTATGTTCTACTGGAGGGAGGCAGATGGTGAAGCCAGTAAATATAATCTGGTGATAATAAATGCTAAAAAGGAAAACAAAACATAATTGAAAAGACCAGAATTAAGGGGTAAAGAATGATTCTTTTTTGGAAGGTATGGTTGGGTGAAACTTTCTCAGATGTGACATTTGTGCAGAGACATGAAGAAAGGCAGTGATCCTGCCAAATATGGGGGTGGGGGGGGGAGAGTAATCCAAGGAGAGTCACTAGGAAGAGCAAAGACCCTGGAGCGGAGGAGGACCTGGCATGTTTGAGGATCAGCACGGAGTGGCTGGAGCAAAACAAGTGAGACAGAGGGAAGACAGGCACTTAGCCACATGGTATCTGAGAAAAGAATCTTCTAGACAGAGAGAATAGAACGCATGCATATTCTGAGGTGGAAGGTGTGAGCATGTATGGGAAGGAGAAAGGATCAATGAGGCTGGCAGGCACCCACCAAGATATAATCTTGTAGGGGATGAGATGAGAGAGGGAGGCGGCTAGAGGGTGGGGGATATCTGAGGCCATGCCAACCACTTTGGGTTTAATTCTGAGAAATGGAGGATCACCAGAATGCACTGACCAGAAGATTGGCACAAGGGGATCGAAGCTGTCATAGGATCATTCAGTCTGAAATGGACAACCTACCACAGGGGTCAGGTGTGAAAACTGGGAGACCAGTAAAGAGGTAAAAGCAACCATCCTGGCATGAGATGATGAGGGCTCTGCCCAGGTGCCATGAAGGAGGGAGTGGGAGGGAGAAGTGGGCATATTCCAGTTATATTTTGAAAATAGAACTGACAAGCTTCACGGACGGGTTGGATGGGAGGGGACAACTTTGAGTGGCAGTCTCCAAGGTGCACAGCCTCCGTTACAAAGTGAAGTGTTCTTCCCGTGGTGCGACATGCCGTGGAAGCTCTCGATTTTGTTCATTTAGAAAGGAGTAAAGGAGGCTAGAGAGAGGACCTGGATTCTAGAAGTTGGGGGGGTCTATCACTAGAATGTTCGCTATGAGTCATTATGGATTTTCTGTACCTAAGGAGAGTAGGCTCCTTATCTTAGGGGGAAGTACAAACCTCTTTGTCTTTTCCACAAGACTGTCACATCTCTGTCATTCTTTTAGTCTTAATGCAAAACAAAACTTATCCAGAAAGCTTATTTAGACCTTCTAATTTCTTCTACTGTAGGAGAAAACTGCAAAGAAGGGGAATGAGCCATAGATTTTTTTTTTCCTGATTGTACAAAGTATGACAAAATGGTGTTTCTGTAGCCAAGGGTCTGCAGCAGGAATCCCCATGAAGGAACTTCTGAGGTACAGGTGCAGTAACTTAAAGGGGTGCCAAAAGGAGAACTCCCTTTTGTGGAGTGATACTTTGTTCACTGTCATTTTTGACAGTGCACCCCAGGATTTGCATTTCTAACAGAATTACCCGGTTGTAGGTTGTCTCCCACAGAATGGGGAGAAGCAAGCTTGGATAATGTGAATACAGGCCCCATTTTCCTAAGTTATATCATGTCCCCAGCAGGGTCCACCCTGTTGAGATGTGTACCATGCCTCTTCTCCTAAACTACTTCTTTCCAAGCACCACTGCTGCTGGCCCTTGGGCACAGGTGCAAGGCTGGTCTCCTTCCTGGAGTGGGCTGTTCTTCTGCCTGCCTGCCTAGAGCCCGGTGCCAGCTACCATTATGTTCCTGTATACTGACAATAATGCTGATTTTTTAAAAGACTGTTTTCACTTTAAATGTAATAAATTAGCAGGAACTCAGGGAATGATGTTTTATAACTGAGGATCCAGAAGTACCTCAAGCACTTCCTTCTTTTCTGAGCAACCCTAAGGATCGCTTCTGGAGTGTTTTCTTTTACAATAGAAACAATAACTAAATGGTTAGCCATTGTAACAGGAATGCTCTCCAGGCTGGAGTGTTATTTGTTGCTAAGTAAACAAGATGTCCTTACAGATCCACGTTTCATTGTGCTATGAGCACATTTGGACTTTCATCACCTTGATAATTAGGAATAGGAGATTCAGAGTCACAATAGTGGCTTCTCTAAAGGACTAGATAGGAAGCGATTAGGAAAGAAGGCAAGTTTCTGCCAACATGCTGGAGTAAAGTTGTGGAATTGCCTCCACAGAGCTCAGAAAACATGACTGAAGACCAAACAAAGTGGGACAAATGCAGTCATTTCTTGGGTATCTGTGGGAGACTGGTTCCAGGACCTCATAGATACCAACATCTGCAGATGCTTGAATCCCTTCTATAAAATACCAATATATGCACACCCTCCTGCTGAATGTTCAAATCTTCTCTAGATTAACCATAATAACTAGGACTATGGAAATGCTATGTAAAGTCATTATTCTATCTTGTTTGGGGAATGAAGACAAGAAAAAAATCTGTGTGTATTCAGTACAGACTCAATAGTTTTTAAAACTATTTCTCATGTGTGCTTGTTTGAACTGGAAGATGCAGAACCTGCAGATACAGAGGGGCAACTGTCTTCAAATTGAGCTACACACAAGCCCAGAGGAAGTTGAGATCCAACTTGTGGGTCAAATGCTCTGTTATTTCTCTAGCTTCCAGCAGGGTCCCTGGCACAGATTATGTCCTCGATAAATATTTGTAGATTAAGTGAGCACAGATGATTTTGGCACTAGAATTGTGGGTGAAAGAAAAGGTGGCTCAAATTCAAAAGGAATGATCTCTTCCATATTTATTTATTTATTTATTTATTACCTTTTCATGATCTGAGGTGAGGGTGGGAATTTGTATTGACACTAGATGAGGCTTAAATAGATCCCTTGGAGAGAGAAAGTCTAAGTCCCAAAGAAGCCAGGTCAAATCTCATTTGGAACACAATGTCCCCATATACCAGTGTTGTGAGCCAATTATCCTACATTCACTGTCTTAGAGACAACACTGTTAAATATGCTTAGACTGTGATGTTTTTTCAGTTTTTCAATTCATAAACATGGTTTTGGTTGAAAGGTGACCTAGGAGATTTTCAGGTGATTCATTGAATAATCATGCCTACTACTGGAGAAGATGGCAAAGCAGTCACGTCACCCTATGGTGTTAAGATAAGTCACAGTAGCCATTTTGAGGGGTTAGTAAGGACTACCCAGCACAAAAGAAGTTGTTGATCAGTTTTGTAGACTATGTTTATCTCCTCCTCTTTATTAGAAAGGGGCTGTCTTGAGAAAGAGACCTCATTATTATCCAATCCTACCAGACTCATGACCTTGTTTTCAATGTGGCTTAACAAGTCTATACTCCCTTAGCAAAACCAGCTTCAGGAAGCAATTGGGAAATAGATATGTTCATTATCTTAATTATGTTCAGTGTTTCATGGTTATTTGCCTGAATGCATCCATTTATACACTCTTAATATGTGTAATTTATTTTATGTCATTTATAGCTCAATAAAACTATACAACTTTTAAAATAGAATTATTAGGAAAACAGCAATATTCTTACTGATAATGACAGCAAACCAGAAATGGATACTCAAAAAACAGATGGAAACCTTACCCATTATTCAAAATTGAATAGTTAGTCTCAAAATATAACTAGAAAAAAATAAGAATAAATTGGGATTATCCACATTTAGCAATGAGGTGATCAGAAGAAAAGAATATTGGGTAAGAAGATTGCAGAAATCAGAAAATACTACAAAATGAAATAAAAAATTGAAATAATGACAAAACTAGAAAACATGAGTAAAATTAATACAAAAGATAGGGCTAGGGATGTGGCTCAAGTAGTAGCATGCTCCCCTAGCATGTGCGAGGGGCATAAAAATAAAAAAAATAAAGATGTTGTGTCCACTGAAAACTAAAAAATAAATATTAAAAAATTCTCTCTCAAAAAAAATACAAAAGATAATTCCTTTAGAGAATTAAAGCATGAAAAAGAATTCTGAAAAAAAAAAAAAACCAGAAAAACAGATTTAAAGGATTTATGTGTCACAATAGCTAAACTGTGGAACCAACCTAGATACCCTTTAATAGATGAATGGATAAAGAAACTGTAGTATGTATATATACAATGGAATATTAATCAGTATTAAAAGAGATTAAAATTATGGCATTTGCAGATAAGAATATCATGCTAAGCGAAGTAAGCCAATCCCCAAAAAAACAAAGGCCAAATGTTTTCTCTGATAAGTGCATGCTGATCCACAGTGGGGGTGGGGTGGAGAATGGAGGAATTTTGGATTGGGCAAAGTGGAGTAAGGAGAGGGGAGGGGCATGGCGATAGGAATGATGGTGGAATAAGACTGACATTATTATCCTAGGTACATGTATGATTACATGAAAGGTGTGACTCTACATCATGTACAACAAGAGAAATGAAAAGTTGGGCCACATTTGTGTACAATGAATCAAATGCATTCTGCTGTCATGTACAACTAATTAGAAAAAAAACAGATTTATGTGAAAGTGTGTGTGTGTGTGTGTGTGTGTGTGTGTGTGTGTGTGTGTGTTTACGAGAGGAGAAATTCAAAGCAGTGGAGCAGAACAAATACCAAAAAACACACTAAAAGGAAGTGTCCCTGAATTAAAAATACACCTTTTAAAACTTATTTATTTATTCTAATTTGTTACACACCATGGCAGAATGCATTTCAATTCATAATATACATATAGAGCACAATTTTTTATGTCTCTGGTTGTACACAAAGTAGAGTCACACCATTCATGTCTTTTTACTTGCACTTAGGGTAATGAAGTCCATCTCATTCCACCATCTTTCCTACTCCCATGCCCCCTTTGCCCAATCTAAAGTTTCTCCATTACTCCCATGTTTCCCTCCCAATCCCCATTATGGATCAGCATCCACATTTCAGAGAAAACATTCAGCATTTGGTGTTTGGGGACTGGCTTACTTCACTTAGCATAATATTCTCCAACATCATCCATTTATCTGCAAATGCCATGATTTTATTCTTTTAATGCTGAGTAATATTCATTAGTATATATACCAAATTTTTCTTTATCCATTCATCTACTAAAGGGCATCTAGATTGGTTCCACAATTTAGCTATTGTGAAATTTTTGAACATGTTGAAAGAGTGTAGCATGTCCTTGGGAAAAAATTACATAACAGAGAGCACTGAAATTTAGTCTAAAAACAGGAAGAAGGAGGAAGAAGAGAAAGAGGAAGAAAGTATCACTGAGCACCCTAAATGCCCAAATTGTGGTTTCTAAGTGTCAATTCCCATTAAAAGAAACCAGAAGTCCTGAAAGAAGTGGCTGATTCCAGGTTCACAGCTGGAGGTGTACAGCTTAATCCTGGAATATTTTATAATGTGGAAAGCAGGAAACGTATCAGAGTCAATCAGGGTCATGACGAAAGGATTTGATAGCCAAATGAATTGGCTCCTACTGAACAAAGAAGGAAAAATTTGTCTATCAGAAAGGACAAGAATTGCAATAGAAAGAGAGTAAATATCTTAGAATCTATGCTTTCATAATAATACTGATAATGGTCATGGCAATAAAATTAATAAGCTCATTTTTGGACTTTTTAGAGTGGTAGAAAATATTCATTATTCTGAAAACTAGTAAATAAACAAAAAATCTTCATCTGTCTTTTTAGTAAGACTTATAGGATTTTGTTTTTTGAAGTATTCTAGCTAATAAATAAAGAAGGATTTGAAGTATAATGAAGAATTATACCTCTATTCGACAACCTCTAATGAATTAGTGAATCCAGTCATTGATCATAAATGGCTACTATTATCCCCAAAAGAGAAAGAACTATTCATTATGTATTCCTAATGGAAATTTATATGTAAAATCACCTTATATCCACAAAATGGTGAAAAATCAAATCTGAATATGTCCTAACATTTAGGTCTAATTACTAGTTCATAAGAAGTTAGCAATTTTGAAATATATATTACCTTTCTATGTAAGTCACCATGCTGTGCATATATATCTTCAAAATTTATTCCTATTATCTAACTGAAAGATTGTATCTTTGAGTGACATCTTCTCATTCTCCACCCTCCCTTGCCCCAGCATCTGTATCTACCATTGTACTCTCTACTATAATTGCAACTTTTATAGATTCCACAGTTGCTCAAAGAGATCTTAAATATTCTCACCACAAAAAGTGCAATGGTAATTATGCTAAGTTTGATTTAATAATTCCACAAACCATAACACTGTACCTTGTGAGTATATATAATGTTTGTCACTTAAAAAAATTAAAAATATGAAAGAAAAAAAGGATTATTAAATAGTGGAATTTATTATAAATTTTTTAGTTATTTTTAATAAAATATCAAAATGTTACTTTTATCAGACAATTTTTAGTTTATAAAAAGTTTATAAAAACATAAAAGTACACATTCATATTGGAATAAACCTGATTTATGTCCCCCCACGAATTAGGAAATTAGACCCATAGTAGAATATTGGTACTCATTTAATTCAACATCTACTCTGAATGCATTATTGCTATGCAAGAGAGAATAAATAACGGAAGTCATAAATATATCTGCCTTCAAATTCCAAAATATTACTTCCATTTTGTGTGTGTTTGTGTGTGTGTGTGTATGTGTGTGTGTGTGTGTGTGTCAGAGGGAAGGGGAAGAAAAAATATCATTGAATGAGTGTTTATAATTTTCTGGTAACTTTAATAAATACTTCATATATATTCTATCACTTAATTCTCACAACAACCTTGGGAATTACCTCTTTTGTTTTTGTTGTTGTTGTTGTTGTTTATTGCTAGTGCTCTGAGAAGTGAATTAACTAACTTTAGTATCTGCCTGATTCCAAATCTATATTCTTTTCTGTTACAATATAATTATTTTCTTCACTATACAGCTATAAAAAGTGTTTGAAAACTGGTGGCTTTGGCCTTGATTTGGAATGTGGATATGATTCATTAGCTTGTCATTGTTGATTTACATAGGGTAGTTGTCATCATAATTATTATTTTTAGGCTTTTCATGGACAAAAATCCAGATCTTTAGGTCCATGTGAAAAATAGGAAGAATAGTGAAAGGAGAAGATGCCCTCTTTAAGTAGTGACGACGAAGCTCTAATTGGAGTTGCTCTAGTTCTCACCAGTCCCTAGTTTCTCTCCTTTATTTTCTGCCATATCCCCTAGCCAGCTGTGTCTATAACCCCTGATCCACACTGTAGCATTTAACTAATTAAACCACTCAAAAGTCCTTGTTTTGTGTCACAATTATTTGTCTGCATGTCTTGCCTATAAAATTAGATGGTTATCTTCTAGAAACAAGAATTATTCCTCATTATTATTTTACATTTCCATAGCATAAAAATTTTAGGCATTCATTGAATAAATAAACAAAGGGTATTAGTTAATTAATGAAAGCATCGTATGTGGTTGCTATTTTAGCTGGTGGTTATAAACTTGATGATATCAGATTTCCCAGCCTTCATTTGAAAGGAACAGTCATGTCTACCAAAGGGAAAAGTAAGTTGTTAAAAACAGGATTGAAATAATAACTCTTTTGTTGCAGAGTAAAAAGTGCTGGATGAAAATATAGACTTTTTATCTTTGAAAACCCTACCTCATTCTCAAAATCATCGCTCTCTGTGGAACTCATATTTTACAGCTGAAATAATCAGTTTCTGTGCTCTGTTATTACTCACCCTATTTTTTCTGTGGAGGGAAAACATGTTTTTAAAGCACAGGTGCCCAATCTTTCAAAATAAGTCATCTTTGGAGAAAATGAAAATATGACTTTAGTATGTCCAGATGTCACCATATAAAAGGAAACTTTGACGACCAAAGCTACCTATGGGGAGCTATCATGGATATTTCTTAGACTTGCTGCCCACAGGGATGTGTAGAACAGACAAGAGCTTTGAACGATCCAGCCCTAGGGAGTGATGTGACCAAAATCCAGGACAAGCACAGTAAAGAATCTTCTCACTTGTCTGCATTTTGTCTCTTTTTCCCTGATTGTGACATACAGGAAAGAATTTGTTTTTCTACCTTTGAAAAAACTTTGAACATTTGACTTTTTCATCATACAAAATAGCTAGAAAACTATTGGAATTGAAAGACCAGTGCATTTTCTGCTAAGGACTGCTTAAGGATTGCTTCCCTTGAAGGGAATTTGTTAAGTTTGTTTCTGCAGTTGATTCTGAGATCCAGGTAGAGGAGGAAGAGGAGGAGGGCATTTCTTTACATACACCCATTCTGCAGAGTTATAGAGGTCTTGAAAACTCAGAGGGTAAAAACCAACTGCAGTTTGGGAGTGGGACTGTAACAAAGCATAGGACCAAGAGCTAAGCTCTAACTTGCAGTGGCTATGGGTTTGCCATAAGGAAGGAGGGTCAGTTGTTATAGCCCTGAATATTGGCCTTGTTACTAGAATCTCCTTATTGAGAGGTGGGAACATGATTAAAGAGTATCCTGGAAATCAATGAGGCATTTCCCAGGGGCCAGAGGAATCAGGAGGAGGACACTTTCATATCAGGAGATGGTATAAAGTCTGGGCCAGTTTTCAGACATCTTGACTTTCCCATTATTCTCCTATTAGATCATATTTTCTGTGGCAGGGCCCTTCATTATCTGATTCCTCCCTTTCTTGTCTTGGTACTTATTTTTTTATGCTCACCATCATTTACATCCAGTGAAAAGTCAGAGGGTAAAAACCAACTGCGTGGTTTTTTTTTTTTACATCAAGTCATACGAACCTATGTATACCCATATTTTTATTTGTTTCATCTTTGGGAATATCTTTCCTCTTCATTAAACACTCCTAGGATTCATTTTTATCCTCTACATTCTACATCCTGGCTCCTTGAAGGCAAACACAGATTGATTTTATATATCAGGAACAATAGACATCTAAGGCAAAGAAGGAAGTCAGAACCAGGCTAACTATGAAGCATCTCCACTTATGAACCATCGTCTCAGATCAAATGGGTTTGAACTAACAATTCTTACCCTTCTATTATTTCAATTCCTATATTTCTTGTATATTAAACAGGTTCAACCCTTTTGTCTCTGCCTTTTCTTTGGGTCTCTGGTTTCTATGCCATGGGCTGGAGATCTCTAATCTGTCTAAGGAGTTGGCCATAAACCAGCAAAGAGGGTGTGACTTGGTTTCACTATGGTCTTGATATCAAGGTATTATCAGTACCTCTCTTATGTCCAATATTAAGAAACCAGACAGACAAATGCAAAAGTTACAAAGGGCTCTCTATATTAATTCAGATGATGGTTTTGCGAACTTTTTTATTTTATGAAGCACCTTACTAAAAATAATATATATGAATGCTCCATATACGGAATAGACAATGTGAGACCTCCACACAAGATTTGCTGGATGTTCTTATGTGGAATAATGAGAGAACTCAGATTTCTATCACTGATTAATCTCAGGCTGCTTGTCATGAACATGAGTTATTAAGGCAATGGGAGACAACCTACAGAACAGGAGAATAGATTACTGTTAAGGCTTAGATATAAGGTGTCCTCTAAAAGTTCATGTATAAGAAAATGCAAGAAAGTTTAGGAAATGACTGGTTATGAGAGTCTTAATCTAATCAGTGCATTAATCCCATGATAGGAATAAACTTTTACAAAGTTGATTTTGTAGAAGTTGAGAATAGAATAGTGGGAAGGTTGTGCCTTCAGGTTTATATTTTGTCCTGGAGAGGACCGCTCTCTCTCTCTGCTCCTTGGTGCCGTGTGTCCAGCTGCTTTCCTCTGCCACACACTTTTGCCATGATGTTCTGCCTCATCTCAGGCCCAAAGAAATGGAGACAGCTGTCTATGGACTGAGACCTCTGTAACTGTGAGCGCCAAATAAATTTTTCCATCTCTAAAATTGTTTTTGTCAGGTCTTTTTGGTCACAGCAGTAAAAAAATGTGATTAAAATGCCTACAAATAATACATATAATGAGGTATTAATATCTAAGATACATAAGAAACTCAGAAAACACAATAACAAATATACAAATAGCCTGATTAAAAATGGGCAAAAATCCAAATAGATATGTCTTCAAAGAATACATGCAAATGGCCAATATGTATATAAAACAGTGTTCAACGTCAGTAGTCATCAGGGAAATACAAACCAAAACCACAGCATGATAACATCACACCTCAATTTAAATGACTATTATCAGAAACATGAACAATAACATATATTAGTGAGGATATGGAGAAAAGGGAACCCTTATACCCTGATGGTGAAATTTTAAATTAGTTCAACAATTGTGGAAGAAAGGATAGAAGATCCAAAAAATAATTCAGAATAGAACTACCATGTCATGCAGCAACTCCACAACCAGGTATGTAGTTAAAGAAAATGCAATGTTGAAGGGACATGCACGTTCCCATGTTCGCTACAGCACTGTTCACAACAGCTAAGAAATGGAAACATCCCACATGTCCATCATCTAATGAATGGGTAAAGGAAATGTGGTACATACACAATGGGAGGCGATTGAACCATAGAAAGGACAAAACCCTATAATTTGAGAAAACATGATGAACCTCAATAACATAATAGTAAGTTAAGTAAGTCAGTAACAGAAACATATACAGCATAATCTCTTTTATATGTGGGATCTAAAAAAGTTGGTTTTGTAGAAGTTGAGAATAGAATAGTGGGAAGAGTATAGGGGATGGGGGACTAGAAGGAGGCAGAATGGGTACAGTGTTAAGATTCAATAAAAAAAGAAAATAAGCTCCTGAATCCTATTGCATGGTTTGCTGACTATAGTCAGTAGTAATGTATTACATATTTGAAAATAGCAAGAAGATTTTGAATGCCTCACCATAATTAAATAATAAATGTTTAGGGTAATGGATATGCTAATTTACCCTGATTTGATCATTAAACAATATATAAATGTATCGGAATATCACAATGTAGTTCATAAATATGTACCATTGTTATATATGAATCAAATAATTTTGAAAAATTGATGGAAAACAGAAGTCAACAGGGAGAAAGAAATTATAAAAGAAATTATTCCAAAATAAATAGAAAATAAATCTTATAAAAGTATATATAACAGTGTTGTCCATCAGACCTTTTACAGCCTGCTTTGGTTTAATATAAATACTGTTTAACCTGAAATATTGTCATTTTGCTTGACTTTGGCCTTGAGATGGCTTGTGTTCTTGTAGGCTGCATCTTAAAGACAATCTGTATGTCCAAGAACTTTGCCTTGTTGCACTTGGAAATCAAAATAAGGAAGAAAGAGAGAAAGAAAGAAAAAGGAAAAAATGTTCAAATACTGAAGGAAGAATTGAAATCAAAAGAGCAGATTTTTATTTGAGATTAAAAACTTCATATTTCTGCAGATCAGGGTATTGCTTATGGATCTACCTCTTAAGATGTGTCACCCTAAGCAATTTACTTCACCTCACTGCACCATAGTTTCCATAATACAGGTATGCTTGTGCCTGTCTGAAGGAATGTTTTTAGAATAGAGTATGTAGACTGTGTGTTGCATGTAAAGTAGTTGCTATTCAGTGATTTGTCCTGCCCACCCACTCTGTACTTTCAATAGGTAATGACAAACAAGAAGAGCTACTAAATCAAGAGCAACACTTCATGAGAACTGCCTATTGTGGCTGCAGATTTTAATTAAAGAATATCAAGAGAGGCCTTTATTTCATCTCATAAACTTAGTTTATGACTGTGTCAAGGAAAAAAATGGATGACTTTCCCATTGTTCTCAACAATAATCTGTGTGTCTGCCTTGATTCAAACTGCTGAGAAGTTCTGAGCTCTGGGGTAATCTCATCAAGGACTCCAAGTCAGACCTGCACCAAGGCTTCAAGGATCCCCATGTTGTGCATTCTGGAAAAACCTTGACCCCAGAACCGTGAACCAAGGGGCAGCACTTAAGTATCCCTGGTGTCCTTAGTCCTCCAGATCCTGAAGAGAAGTTAATTACCTAGCTGAGGTATCTCTACCTCTAAGGCCAGGAGAGATACAGATGCAAAAGCCCACAGGGCACAAAACGTTTTCCTTTCCAACCCTGGGGGACTGCTACCACAATGTGAGACAGAGTAACCAACAATAAACATAATAACTCATCCATGGAGATTCAGAGACCAGAGAGAGAATTATAAACAGAGCCAGGGTGCAGCACTACAGAGCTACCAGACAACAACAGAACAGTATTTAAGGAGCTTCAGGTACAGCAGGGTAGACACAACGGATTCACTGTTTTTAAGCTAAGACTTTCAAAAGATGAACGGCAGGAGCACAATGAGTAAAGAAGTAAATAACTTGTATAGATCAACAGCTACAGAGATTGGCAAGACCTAGAAAAATCTACCATTCAAAAGCACCAGGACCAGTCGGCTCAAAATGAATGCTCTCTAAATTAAAAGAAGAAGTGTTTCTAAAGGTATTGAAGTTATTCCTTTTTAGAAAAATGTGAAATTAATTCCCACTTCATTTTATGAAATCTGTATTATATTCCTACCCTACAAATAAATAAACTACAGGCTAACCTTCATCATTAATTAAAATGTTACAATTCTAAATAGGCTATTAGCTATTAGGAATTTAGTAATGTAACAAAAGATCATTACAATATGACATAAAAGATTTATTTGAGGAAAGAGTAGATAGCTCAAGTTAGAAAAGTCTCGATTTAATCCATTACATCAATTAACAAAGGACAATATATACATGGGAACCAAATTATATCAAAACACTAAGACATTTGATGAAATATACATGAGTTATAAAAATTGCAAAGTAAATAGAAATTATATAATGGAGCCACTTAAATATAATATTTTCCCCAAACCAATAGCATATAATGGTCTAAAGAGTAATAAAATAAGATCATTTACTAACAGAAAATGAATACAATGCCTGCTATCAAGACTTTTAATCAACATTGTCTTATAAAATATGATAAGAAAATAAGAGAATAGACATAAACACTGAAATAAATACAGCTATCTTCTTTCTTTCTTTGACTGATAGTGTGATGGTATACCCAGAAAAGCCCAGAGGCTCTAGCAAGAATAACAGCAACACTAAAGTTAAAGCCAGGATTGGTGGCGCATGCCTGTAATCCCAGGACCTAGGGAAGCTGAGGCAGGAGGATTTTGAGTTCAAAGTCAGCCTCAGTAACAGCAAGGCACAAAGCAACTCAGTGAGACCCTGTCTCTAAATAAAATAAAAAAATAGGGCTGGGTATGGGGCTCAGTATTTGAGTGCCCTTGAGTTCAATCCCCAGTACCCAATACACACACACACACACACACACACACACACACACACAGAGAGAACTAAAATTAATAACAGTACTTGCTAGGTGCTTGGATATAAGATAATTCTAATAACTCCCAATAGCTTCTATTATTGCATACACATGCATACATATATATCATCTTAAGGCCCATGAAATATTACATAGAGCTACACTAACTGATGTAGCAGATAAATCTTGGAAACTCAGTGACATATCATAGTGGAAGTTCATGTTTCCCCCATGAAAAATTTAATAGGTGAGATGGGGTGGAAGCAAGTTATTCCTTGGAGTCATTCAAGAAACTTGGGCTGATAGTTCAGCCACATTTACTTCAAGACCTCCATTCCTTAGAGATTAATATGCAACTGATGAATACAGAAAAATACCTTAGATATTCTTGACTCAGGCTTAAACCTGAGAAACAATACTTTGGCTACATTCTGTTGGCCTTTAACTCAATATTCTGGAACTATGAAGATACAAGGAATCTGGGGAATATAGTCTTTATAGGTACTAGACAGCCACTTCCCAGGAAAAACTCTTCAGTTATGGAGAGGGAGAGTGACCCTCAGCTGTGTGGCTGGCCATCTACAAGTGAGCATCATTATTTCCCACTTCGTAGGTTAGAAAAACAAGGCACAGAAAGGCTAAATAGCCTTTGTGCCCAAGACCACACAGGTGTCAGTAGTAGAGTCAGGATTTCAACCTAAACCATCTTATTCTGGAATCCATGGTCTTCTATACTACCTCTGTGGTCCTAATAATTATCCTATATTACCTCTACAGCTTTCCTTTATTCTAGAATTGAGGACCAAGAAATATAGATAGAAAACAAAATTACCCGCACTATTAAAGGAAACTATTAAGTTACTAGGCACAGATTAACAAGAAGGACCTGCATGAAGGAAAATATATAATTCCATTGAATACCCTTTAAAAATATGAACAAATAAAAATATTATATAGTCTCAGATACAACAATGCATAAAAATGCCAATTTTCCCAAAATTGTAACATGAAAAAGTTTTTTTTAAAATTAGATGTTTGTATTGAATGAAAAATTGCTCAATATTAGTCTGTAAAAACATAGAAGTGGGGACATTATCCTACCAGATACTAGAGAATACTATAATCAAATAAAAAATGAAAATGTCAGACTAACAGATAAGACAAAAAAATTCAGAAAAAAAATTCCAGCATATATTAAAAGTTAATCAATGCTATAGATACCATTTTAATTTAGTGGAGAAAGGGTGAATTAAGTGGTGAAAGTATGAATGGTTATTCATTATTAAGAAAATAACTTTGGTCTTATATATTAAATAACCTATACAAATAAATTCCAGATGAATGAAAGACTTAAATATAAATAATAAAAATGTAAAATTCTTAGTTTAAAAAAGGAGATTGCATACATATATAAAATCTAAAACCAAGAAAAAACTTTGTTAGCCAGATAAGGAGACCAGAAACCATTTAAAAACAAATAAACATACTTGCCTATGTAGAAATATTTTTTAAATCCTTCGGCATAGCAAAAAATAGATCAATAAACAAAAACTATGTATTTGGAAGAAATTGCAGTGCAGTCAACAAAAAAATTAACAACTTTAATTATATATAAAAAGTTCTTGCAAATGGACCAGAAAAAAGAAATCACTGAACTGAAAAGTGAGCCAAATATATGAATAAGCAATTCAAAGAAAAAGAATTTCAAATGGCCAACATACATATTTAAAACTTCTCAATCTTACTAGTAGTCAGGGAAATACAAATTGAAGTAACAATGAAATATCATAACTATCAAACTGACAAAAATTGTAAAATCCTCTGTAACCCCTTCCTGATAGAAAATTTAAGTGTACATTTACAGATTGCTGTTAGAAATGTGAATTGCTATGTCTTTAGGGAAAGCAATCTGGCAATAACTGCTTCAAAATACACATACCATTTGACCCAGCATTTCCATAGAAATAAACAAATCATGTCTTGAGGTATAAGCAGTCCAACCCATCAGGAAAGCATAGTCAACTTGTGACTTATAATATTTTTGAATAATAGAAATGATCTCAATTCCTGGTTTGAGTTTGAAATGTCACATCTCATACGTCTCTGTGAGTCAGGGATTATTGATTGATTAAGTCTCATTTAGGGAGACTTCTCAAATTTGGTCCAATTTCATGGTGTCTAGACCTCCCAATCCCTGGAATCAAGCTAAGATGATAAGAAAAAAAAATTGGATCTAGGGAAGAGTAGAAGGGTGTGTAAAAGGTCTTCCTCTGAAATCTCCCTAGGAATGGAAGATGCAGGAAAGGGATTCATTCATTCTTCCTTAGCAGCCCCCCCACACAAACACACACACTGGGTCTGGGCTTAGTCACATGGCTTGCTGGAGTCAAGCAAGGAGAGGCTTTCAAAGTGCTCATATATTTGGGCTTGCTTTTTTTTTTATGACCTTGGGATCCTGGGATCATCACATTGTGGACCAGGTTGATTTAGCATACTGAATGACAAGCTCCTTTGTCCCATTTATCCTAACAGCCACCCAATTAACTATCAAACACACAAATGAAGCTAAGGGCCACTAGTTGATGAGATCAGAAGAACTTTCCAGATGGGCCTAGCCCAAAATTGTCATCCCCTAAAAACTGAGCTGCTAAATGGCCATTTGACTTACAGAAGGATTTGTTACATGGCTACAGCTGCCATGCTGCTAAAGGGCCAGGGGACAAAATTTCATAAAATGTTGAAAATCCCTTGAGCATCAGTGCTTCAAAGTGGGATACTCATATGAAATAGAATCAAACACAAATGAATAGAAATGAGTAGGAATGGAGGTATGGTAACCAGAAAGGAAATTGAAAAGAAAGGCAAAGGCTTACACTGAACAATAAGAATACCTAATCAAGTTGATTCAACCCTTGAAAGAAAACAAACAAGTATAAAATAAAAGCATTGAAAAGTGTGGATGCTTAGATTGTGTGAATAATGGAGTTTGATTATAAGCATATCTCATTTCTCTAATATTAGGTTAAGTAGTTCTAAAGCCACATGGTATGCAAGATATAAAACCAGGATACTCAGAGAACGGAATCATTTTTGTAAAAGATCCAAGCAACACCCAATTAGTTTAAACTAGTGCTTATGATGTGTAGCTTAGGAAGGATGTTTTGGATATGAGACAAGCAGTGAGGAGCTAGAGAATTATGGTTAATGTAGATTAATCCAAATGAACTATGTTGACCAGTAAAACAGATACTATACTGAATGTCCTCTGAGCTTTATTTTCCATGAATGTTATGGATGAGAAATAATTGACTCCTCTGGCCAAATCCTTGTATGTTCCCAAATGATCACTTAGTAAGTGTTTTGGGTAGACTCAGAAAAGAAGAACTTGAGTTGAAAGAGTAGTGTTTAACTATGGCAGATATGGATGTCAGTTTATTTCTGTCCCCAGATTTCTCAGGGAAAATATCACTGTTTATTTACAGCACATCAGGCATTTCAAAGCACTTCTACTGAAACTTCATTACTATCCTCAGAGGATGAATATATTCTTTGTGTATAAATGAGAAAATCTAGACACATTGGCCCACACCAAAGCTTTTGACCCCAGGTGTTCACGGTTTCAAATATTGTCAACTGCCTCAGCCTGCTACATGGCTGAAAATCTCCATCCTAGATCACTTTGTCCACTGAAGCATTGCTTTCAAAAGCTTAGTGACAAGCTCTACAGTGCTGATAAAAGCCACCTATCCCAGATGTCAGTTCTCAAGTCCCTGGACAGAGAGGTTACCTCGTGTCTAGAGTCTCTTCCAAGGCGGAGGGGCTCTACCTGCTCCCACTGTGAATTAACAGTCTCTGGCATTTACACCCACTCTCCTACTCTTGTTTTCCTGTCCTCCACAACTAAGTCAGACATGCTATTTTATAAATATAAAAACAATTATTTTGCAAAATTAATTTGTTCTTCATTTTCAAACCTAAGAGTTTCTTTGAAGGTGAACAAAAGAGAATAGTAAGTTGGATTTTAATTTTTGGAAACACATACCATGTTCCTCCAGAAATCTAATTTTCTAGATTAATGAATCATATCAGATACTATAGATTAGAAATTACTTCTACAGCACAGAAAACAATGTGAATAAATTGAAGCTGCTTATTGAAAAAGACATTGTGGTACCCACATGTCACTTTGCTTGAACATAGATCTGGGTTTTCTGGGTTCCGTTGAACTGGTTCTTTGCAATTAGAAATTCTCACTTGGGCTTTTCCTCATATTGTTCTCTAAAAAAACTAGGGTTTCCCTCTTTCTTTTCTATTTCTTAGACCTTTAGGGAGGATATAAACTTTAGAGAGATGCTGAAATATCAAAGTATTCAGTCTAACAGCCCATTTATATAATAACAGTAGTATTTTACATTGTAGCATTTTATAGTACTGCAGCATCATTATTGCCAAAGCATAACTAAACATGTGATTCATTTGATCCAAATAGATTTCAAACACATTTACAAGGAACGATGCTATGGGACCAGAATAATCTGGTATTTTATGAACATTTTATGAACATGAGCATTCAGGCCGACAGCTTAGGGGATTCCCTAACCTCCAGAGGAAGAACTGCTGGGGGAACTCCATTCTTTACATTTATGCTTTCTCTCTTTTGGATTGTCTTATTTTAGCTTTATCATCAAAACAATTCAGTGAATGTGGGAAATATTCTAATTCCCATTTTAAGACACAGTGGGTTCAAGAAATGAATGTGGATGGTTCAAGCCAGACTGATACCCTGCTTGATTCCCTATTCTTGGATTTTCCCAGCTCTCCCAGATGGGACAGCAATTGCTCTTTGAGGTTCAACAAAAATGCATCTTACTGTACTGGGCTCTGATTAAACTTAACTTTCAGTTTAACTCAGGGAACTGAATGTTATAAAGTTCCCTGTAATTTCTTTCCTAATTTTTTAAGTTATAGAATACTTTGAATATTTTATAGCACAAAAACATACATGTTCATAAAATAATACAAAATAAGCATCTTGCCCACCCAGATTTGCAAAGATCAACATTTTAAAAATACTCTTCAAATGTCTATTTTCTTTTCCTCCAAAAATGAAATATTTGGGTATAGTTAAAGCACTACCTTCAACTGTCCCCACACTCTTCATGCCCCTGCATTTCATGCATATCCCTCTAATGAATGGTTTTGTGATTGTACTACATGTATGTATATCCATAAAAATAGATACTGATTGTTTATGTTTTTAAAATTTGCACATAGTTTAATCAATACTATATGCCTTATTTCCCATTTTTCTTTTAATATTATGTTTTGGAGATTTATCCATGTTGATAGGTGTGCTCTCAAGCTTATTCATTGTAACAGATGCATGCTATTCTAATGTTAGAGTAAATCACTGAGGCAGGGTACAGTAGCACATGCTTATGATCCCAGTGACTTGGGAGGATGAGGCAGTAGGATCATGAGTTCAAGGCCAGTCTCAGCAACTTAACAAGGCCCTAAGCACCTTGGCAAGACCCTGGCTTAAAATAAAAATGAAAGGGCTGGGTATGTGACTCAGTGGTTAAGTGTCCCTGGAAGGAAAGAAGGGCTGGGGATATAGGGATATAGCTCACTTGGTAGAGTGTTTGGCTCACAAGGCCCTGAGTTTAAGCCCCAGCACCACACACACACACACACACACACACACACACACACACACATACACTCACACACAGAAAAAAGAAAAAGAAAAAGAAAGAAAGAAAGAAAAGGAAGAAAAGAAGTGGCTTGTTTTCACTGTTTTGCTCTTATACACATTGTACCCAACTGAATCCATGCCATATCTGCTCTTTTATGAATGGTAAATAATGTATCCCTGACTTCCTTGCTTATATTCTGCCAATGGCAGCACAAGTAGCATTGTGGCAGCAGAATCAGGGAAAACCTTGCTTGCAGAAACTATGTTGGTGGCAGTGACAATGGCAGCAACAGGTTTCAGACCAACAGCTATAAAAGAAGCAGCAGGGGCCTGGGTGTACAGGATTCTGTCTCATGACACTGGGCTGTAATAGCAGGAGCTTCAGCTGCACAGCACACTAGCTTCTAGATAGATTTTAGTTTTGAGGACCTAGAATCAGTACTAGTTTCCTGTATATGTTATTAATATTTTTATTTACTCTTCTTTTAATGCTTCAGCTCTTGAAATACTGTTGTAATCAATTCCTGCATTAAATAGCTTCTGTTTAATGCACCTAGAATGTTTTTTTTTTCCTGATTTGATCCTGAGTGATACAGTTCCTGACAAATTCCTGATTATTAAAGATGTATTTTCATTTGTGCATATCTTATATCCCACACTAGTTACATCAGTTCTTTGAGAATGGGAGTAATATATTAAGTAGAATTGGAGGAGTATGGTGTTGCAATAAACATTGATCAACCCCACAGTAACTACAAAATTTAAGTGGGTTAACACAATCCAGTCTGTTTCAGGTTTTCTTCCACTTGGTGACTCAGGAATCTAGCCTTTGTATCTTGTGGCACACCGTATTTATAAAGGTCTTCTAAGCATGACATGACCAGGAAATAGAGGGGTGAAAGAGGTCTAACAAAGCATATGGGTCCTTATTCAGAAATGACTCACAATTTTCACATTTCTACTTGTCATTCATTTGGTCCTAGTACAATGGAAAATTTAAGAACACACAACAAATTTCTTTTTTTGTGGTACCAAATGTCCTCATGATTTTTAAGCCAGACAGAATTGGGTTCAAGTTTACATTCCATCCCTTACTAATTTGTGGAATTCAATAAATTATTTAACCCCTCTGAGCCTTAATTTTTCATCCATAATAATTCTCAAACTGCACGGATGTTGTACATTTTAATTGAGGTGATGGCTGAGGTGATAAGGATGATGATGGCAGGTAATGTTTGAGAGTGCAGCAGACAGAGTATTAAAACCTTTACATACATAACTCATCTCATTTAATTTTCAAAATATTCCTATGATATACTAAAACAGTCCTGTCTTACAGAGGAGAAACTAAGGCATAAAAGTGAAGTAACATGTTCAATATCCCTCATCCAAAAAATGACAGACAGTATTTAAAATCATAATATCTACCTCCAAGTTCATGTCCTGTCCACTCTACTTAAAATATTTTCTCGAGACAAATGTGTCATAAGCTCTGGGGATGCTAATTCATGGCAATCTTGGATTCTGCAACAACCACCAAAAGAATAGTAATAGTATCTCATATAGTGCTGACTATGAGTCAGGCATTATCCTTTGTCATTTACATGTATTGCTTCATCTAATCACTTTAATTTCTCCATTTTTTTGAAAATAAAGAATATAGTTAAGTAACTTGCCTAACATCTCACAGCTAATAAACGATTCTAACGAAGAAATAGAGAAATAACCCAAACCCCTGACCTGAATGACATTTTTAAGTTAAGTGGATTCTTTTGTCTTAAGCAGTTGTTGAAGTATACTCTATGGAATATAAATTCTAGGAGCCATTCATAGGAGATGTGTGGAAAAAGAAATTCTGTGGTCAGTTACATTTCAGAATCATCGTTTGTGCAGCCCCACCATGATGGAGATTCACCATTTGTAATTATATATTGTTGGCCCTGAGAATTTCTGTACTACTGAAAACTAGTTGCTTCTTGAACATATGTGTCCATAGATCACTGTGTCCTTCCCTTTGGCATCTGGAGGTACTAGTTCTTTGAACTCAGACTCGGGAATCCCTGGATCAGGTTATCCAAGCCAACCAGTCATCTGGTGTTCATGGAATTAACCTGGAGCCTCACTTCCAAAAGACTCAACCACAGTAGGACCATGGACAGGAAACCCAGTGACAATTTAGTCAGGCTTTCCTTTTCTGTGAATAAGCACAATGTATTACCTTCCCCCTTCTTCCTGATGCATACATCAAGCCATTTTGAGAAAATTCAGTCCATCCTCTTATCTGGCTGAATCCAAGAAACATAGGCTGCTGTAAGATGCTTTATTAGGAAGAGCTTCCTTGGCCAAATGGAGATTTGGGGCAGATCCTAGCAGGGGGCGCCATCCTATGTGGCCTTGTGGAGCACACGTGGTTCTCAGATTCTGTTCCAAATGAGCCTGAACATGCACAGCAGTCATTTCTTACTGGACCCTTCAGCTGGCAGAGAATGAACACAAGGAGGAGAAAGTTTGCTCAGGGCCTTGATCAAGTGGGAGGGGTAGGACTGTGGAAATAATAAATGGTCATGCATTATTTATCACTATGATAGCTCCGGCACAAACAGCATCATTCTATTGACTTCTCACTTTTAAATGAGCTGGGAAAAGGGCCAAGGTTGTTTTTCAGATTCTCCTGAGAGAATGTGAGTGAGCCTGTGGAATTTGTATTTTATTAACTCAGAGAGTTTCCCTTTTGTTTCTGCTGGGTGACACAGGAGGAAGTCAGTTTCTATCTTGTTTTAAGTTAAGCTCAGGATTGTTGGCAGTTCCTTCATCATACACTAATTATTTCTTTTACTAGAGAAGCTTAAGAACTCTTAAAACCAAAAGAAAAAAGTATCAGATCAAGAGGAGGACAGAAGATGAGCTGCCTCCCTTCCAATGTTCCCTGGAAACAACACCCATTCATTCGTAAGGGTGGTGGCATTAAGCATTCTCAAGGAGAACGTTTGCCATAAAAGTGGAAGTCATTCCCTCATTTCTAGGCATAATTTGAGAACAGGAGTAACAAAGAGATAAGTCTTGATTTATGCAATTCCAAGATTATTATTTGACTATATTATAAATTCTCTTTCAAGATATAGGTTTTGAATATAGACCAGATACTGATCACTCCACTCTGATAGCCAGGCTCAGATACAAATAGTGGATCAACCTAATGCTGATTTTCCATGTACTCAAAGGGACTTGAGGTCAACTAGCTGCAGAGGAAGGGGAAGTCGTGTGACAGTGGCCTGCCAGCCTCCATTTTCCTAACCTGACTCAGTGGTCCCCAAAAGTAACAACTGTACAAAAATCTCAGTCCAGACACTGGGGTCAGATGACTGGGGTAAATGTCTTATAGCACACATGATAGAAGACCAGTAATAGGAAAGAAATAAGTTGTGAGAGCAAATTGGAGGGAGGGTTTTTTTTTTTTTAAAGAGTGTATTGGTAGATAAAAGTGGTGTGATTCTTTCTTCAAAAAGCTTTAAGGTATTTTTGATTTCTCAACAGTCTCAGAGTGTTCCATTTTTTGACAGACTCAAAAGAATTTTTGTGATTTTTGCCTTGCTTTTTCACTCCCCACCGTCTGCTTTTAGCCACCAGAATGGAAAAGGTGCTGGTGAGAATGTAGAAACATTTCCAGCCCTGAATCAAAAGCCATCTGGGGAACTCAGATGAGGATAGGGGGTTCCGTTGATCATGGTCCAGCATCTCAAATGGAGCTGCATTCTGATCTACTGGCCTCTGGTCTATCCTGACCCCAATGGCAGAAGGAGGGTCCAGAGGGACGACTGTGTAAAGAAAGGAGAAGAGTTCAATGGAAAGAGCAGAAGCCCTGGTGTCTCCCAGCTTCATTCTTTAGAAGAAGTCCGTGAGCTGTTTTCTGACCTGTAAAGATAGGGTGACACCATGTCAGGGAACAGGGAGGCTATGAATTCTAAATGAAGAAAGCTTGAAGTGTCTATCATGGGGCTAAACTGTGTTAGTCCTCTTCATTCTCCAAGTTGCTCACTTCTGAGCCTGAATCCTGTAGTCTTAGTGCCAGGGTAAGTTACACAGACAGCAACCACAATGTAACCGTAGGCCTGTGCCAGACACTGGGTGTATTGTGAGAGCAAGATGTACAGTCCTGCTTCTTAAGGAGTGTTCTTATGGTGAGATAAAGAGATGTCACGCAATCATAGAAATACACTCTCTAAACTGTAAGAGATCTTTTCTGGGACCAGTGACAAAGGGATCACTTGATTTGGGGTGTTAGAGGAAAGAGTGAGAGAATAATTCCATTGCAAAGAAATACTGCAACAATATCAAACTGCTGTAATGGTTCTTGACGGTCTCTGAGTTCACTTGCAGGTTAATGTGTGAGATGCAATCAACATGGCAACCAAGGTTCAGCCTGGACTAGCTCCGGAGGCCAGCTCTGCCTGTAACATACAAAAAGACAAATGGCAGTGAGTGCTGTGAGGCTTAGAATCATGTGAATTTTACTATGGAAGTCTGGAGAACTATGCTGACAAAGAAATCTAAGTGGGATAAGATTCTGGATACACAGTCTCCCTTTAGCCAAGAAGTTTCAGTGGAGTAGGTAAGCAAGTTAGGGTGGATTCTGTCACGCTGCTGTAACAAGCAAACCCATGTCTCTGTGACTGGAAACACAGTCATTCCACTTTGTAAACACATTTTTTTTTTGATTTTCTATTACTTTCTTATTAAAAATGTGTTTTCCAAGGTCACCATGGGAAGTGTAAAAGGAATGAGGAATCAGCCTGGGAGGTTTTCATGGGCCAAGCATGGAGGTGGCTCACATTATTTCTGACTTCACTTCATCCACCTATTCTCAGTTCTATGGTGCCAACCTATGTCAAGAAGACTAAAATATAAAATTAAGCTATATAATCAGGAAAGAAACAAAATGGGTTTTGAAAACCCACAGCAATATCTCTGGCACAATATTTTCTTACATAGAGACCTTCCAGTGACTAACCCACACACTGGTAGGTGGCACACTTCCATGCTATTGAGATCCACTGAAGAGGAATCAGCTGACTGAGGTTTGAATCAGAGCCCCACTCTTACCATCTTTGTAAATCCAGGCCTCTTTTTTGTTGATAAAGTTGAGACAGCACAATGCCTAGTTCATAGGGCTTTTGGAAAGATGTAACTGGGATCCCTGCCTTGTAGCACATGTCAGTTAACTAGAATCCTTATGTCACAGTGAAGATTTCTTGCCATAACCTAGTCTTATTTATGTTAAGTGGTTTCTCAGGGCAAATATCAACTCCTTGTGATTTTTATGTAATAACACGGCTTCAATGTGCATGTCTATGTCCTTTCTCGTATGTTGAATTTCCACTTCCACCTAGAAACATCAAATGTGTAGAAGTAGACCATCTCCCTCCTGTCACAGAATCTCTGAAAAGTTCTTCAAACACTGGGTATGAAACCTCATATACTGAAAAATTTTGAACCTGAATCTCTATACTATTGAAGAGAAAAAAGTCTTGTGAGAGTCGTTATTCCACAAGACAGGGACCCTAATTAGAATACGATATACTCTGTGTTTGTATAAATATGTCAAAATTGTCCCTACTGTCATGTGTTACTAAAAAGAAGAAATAAAAGAAGTAGAGCAGTGAATTTTCTGTTGACAAAGACTCTCTGGTTCTCTGGAGGCCTTGTCATGGAAGACAAGAGGTAGTTGTGTCTGCCTCTTCCTTCTTCAGAGAAAAGAGAATCATCATTGAGACAACAGTTCCTAAGACCATTTTTGCTCTATGCTCTATGCCCACCTCCATGATCAGTCAGAGGCAAGCATGATCCAGTGGAATACTAGAACAGAGCATGCAAATTTAAGAGAGCCTTGTGAGCCAATCTCCCCAAATCCCTGTGACAACATGTATGCAGCAAATGCCTTTTCCTAGAAAGGCTTTTGCTTTTTGATGTCATAAATAGCTATTCCTATAAGGTTTATTTTTCACTTAATACTTTGAAAATTTTACATTATGGATTTTTTAGTACATGAGGTACCATGTTTAGTGACTTGACTTTAGTAGTTTTCAAGGAGGCATGGAGAGAGTATTTACACCATAGGAACTGACAGACACTAAAAATCAGGGCTTTTCAAATTGTGGGGGTGGGGAGGGAGTGGCAGCTGGAACACCAGCTGTTAAACACTTATTTGTTTATCACTAGTGACTTCCTCTCACTAGTGACTTCCTCTTAAAACTACATACATTGAAAATATAACCTAAGTGCAGCCTAGCACTGTTAAAGGGATTTAAAGTATTTTGGTAAGAATACAGATAAAATAAATATAAATAAAGATATATCTTTAAGGGTTTGGATTTATTTATTATGTTTTAAATACTACTTTTCTTTTTAACATTGAGTAGATTTTTAAATTTGTTTTAATTAGTTACACATGACAGTAGGATGCATTTTGACATGTTGTGAACAAATGGAGTACAGCTTCTCATTCCTCTGGTTGTACATGGTACAGTCAACCAGTAGAGTAATCATATAGGGTGATAATGTCTGTCTCATTCTACTGTCCTTCTCATACCCACAGTCCCACCCATCCCTTCACTCCCCTCGATACAATCCAAAGTTCCTTCATTCTTCCCTGCCTGCCCCACCCCACTATGGATTATCAACTGCTGATCAGACAAAATATTCAGCCTTTGTTTTTTGGGGACTGGCTTATTTCACTTAGCATGATATTCTCTAGTTCAATCCACTTACCTGTGAATGCTATAATTTCATTCTTTTTCAAGGCTGAGTAAAATTCCTTTGTGTATATGTACCACATTTTCTTCAACTCTTCATCAGTTGAAGGGCAACTAGGTTGGTTCCATAGTTTAACTATTGTGAATTGAGCTGCTATAAACATTGAGGTGGCTGCATCTCTGGAGTCTGCTGATTTCAAGTCTTTGGGGTATAAACCAATGAGTGGGATAGCTGGTTCAAATGGTGGCTCCATTCTAAGCTTTCTAAGGAATCTCCATATTGCTTTCCAGAGTAGTTACACCAATTTGCAGTCCCACTAGCAATATATGAGTGTACCTCTTTCCCCACATCCTCCTCAACATTTACTGTTACTTGTATTCTTGATAATTGCCATTCTGACTGGAGGGAGATGAAATCTTAGAGTAGTCCTGATTTGCATTTCTCTAATTGCTTGAGATGTTGAACAGTTTTGTATATATATTGTATTTCTTCTTCTGGGAAGTGTTTGTTTAGTTCCTTAGCTCATTCATTGATTGGTTTTCTTTTGGTCTTAAATTTTTTGAGTTCTTTTCAGTGCTAGAGTGCTTGCCTAGCTACACAGGGACCTGGGTTCAATCCCCACAAACACAATAAAGCACTACTTTTATTGTTCATTTCTTCTCTTTGAAAAATGATACCCAAATTTTATGAAACTTCAACCATATGTCCATCCCGAGATAACCTCTGCCAATATTTTAGTCATTTTTCACTTATATATAAAATTAGTATCAAAATATAACATCATATTACATAGAGTTTTCCCATTCTATATATCCTGATTATCTTTCTAGATAACTAGATATTCTGCAAATATATTTTAAATTATTTTTTACATCATTAGCATATGAAGTAATTGCAAGGCATCGTACACAGTATCATTCATTTTGTTGGAAAAGGAAGAGTTTCTTAACTATTCAGTTGTGGAAAATTTCCTGTGAGCTTCCATCTCCAGCATATGGACAGGTCAGAGCAATAAGCACAGTAGTGCTCTTCCTGGCCAATTGGCTGAGCTCTCATCTCTAATCTTTGGCTGATCATTTCAAGATTTCTCACAGCTGCTTTCAACCTTCTGTGCTCATCACAAGAGAACAAATTAGTAGACATTTCCAGATAAAGAGACTGCTCATGATTATCTGGAAGTGTTGCCTCCCATCCAGCAAAGAGACTTGAATAAAAAAAAAATCCATTGAAATAAATGAAGTTGAACATCCCTGATCATAAACACACCTTCCTATCCCACCAGTGAGCTCATGGCCTCTCTGATACACAAACATCAATTAAAATAATTATTCTTAAATTATCATTTCAATGCACTTTTCACAGAAAGTAGCATTAAACACCTGAAAAATTCAGCTCAGAGCTATTATCTCTAAGGTGATATTAATTTTGACGCTAGTTGAGTAAAATTCTCTGACAACCAATTTAATAGCTGTCAGTCTCCCTCGTCCCCATGCCTCCAATCCTCTATACCTGATCTTTATTTTTCATAGCACTTTGATTACTTATTTACTCACTGTGTAATTTAGTTATTTATTCTATTTATTGTCTCTCTCTCCAAATTATAAGCTTCTTGAGTGTCACAATCTTTATCTTATTTACTAAAATAACTCTGCCTGAAAGACATCTGGCACAGTATAGATGTTCATTAAATATGTTCTTTAATGAACCCCATGCCCTGGTACAAACATAAGGCCTTGCATTATGACTGTTTTTCCCAAATATACCTTTGAAAACAGCTGGGAGTTGAACCTTGACATAAGCCAGTAACCAAAGAAAGTCAGGAGAACTGAATTCAAGGCTATTTCTGCTTTGGCATGAACTACCATACCTCTGTGTATCAGGAACTACCACAGAAGTCTTCTGCTTTGAAGATTAAAGACAGAAGAGCAGAAGATGATGTCAGGGACTTCAAAACAAACCAAGCTAATAGTATTCCCTGAAGCTGTGTCTAGATTTAGAAATTTCCAATGTACCCTTTGCTATCCACCCCATTTTGATATCAGAACATGGTTTTTATTCTTAAACCTAATGAGCACCAACTATATTCCAGGAACCAATCTGAATATGTAACCCACAATTTAATTGTAATATTGACAAGCCCAAAAAGTGATGAGGAAGTTGAAGTCAAAAAGTGCTGAGTAGTTTATTCAGAGCGGAGTCAGCCAGGATGTGTTTGAGCTGAGTTAAACAGAGCATAAGTTAAAACTCTTACCACAGAGTGGTTCTGTGGACACAGGATTTCACTGAGCTCAGTTTCCTCATCTGGACAATGGAGATAGAACGGAGTTCTTTTAAGGGTTATAGTAAGGATTGCATGAGCTCATAAGTGTAGAATAAGGAATAAGAGGAACAATCAATAAGAGGAACATTATTTCCATCTTACCCATCTGGCAAGTGGAAAAACGGAGACTTACAGTGATTAAGGAATTTATCTAATGTACCCTTTACCATGACAAGCAAGCAGATACAAAACCAGGTCTCTACACTCTCTGACTGTGCTGCTTCCTGGTGTATTCAAATCCCCAGAGATAAGAGCTGTCCTTTTCAGAAATATATACTCATGAATTTGACCATGGGGGTAGACACATTTTCAATGTGAATATGCTTTCAAATTCATGTTGAGGAGGAAAAACAAATATAATAATAAAACCATTGCAAAAACATATTAAAAACACCTGGCTCATATTCCAGGACTCATTGAAGTTAGAATAAGTAATGGTTATCATCTTTTATGTGTCTATGATGAGACCTTGTACATATATCTACCTTTCACTCTATCTTATAGGTTTAGAAATGGGGGCATAAAGAAGTTGAGTAAGTTTCTCAAGATCACACACCTAGTGATTGAAAAGAGGTGGAAATGAAACCCAGATCCAATTCTCAACACCGAATACAACCTTTATTACTGAGTATTGAATAAAGGTTTTTGATTAATCCATCAATAAAAAATCTGGTCTTGAATTCTTTGGTGAAACCTTGATTTCCCCGGACTCACTCTGCAGTAAAGATGACTACATACTATGAGATGAAAGGCTCTTGAATCACACGTAAAAATACATTGCATCTTGGAGTGGATTCTCAGTACAGACTCTTATTCCGCCTGAGTTGACTCTAACACCTCCCCACTCATTTACTTTTACCACACAGGAAAAGAACTGGGCTGCACTTCATGCTCTGTGGCCATCCCAGGAATGTGCTGAGGTGCCATTTGTTCCACAGCCTGGATGCATCTGTTCAGGCAGTGACTTGCAGCTTCTGCTGGAGATGCATTTGTCTTTGTTCTGTACCTTTATCTAATAGCCAGTTCTTTGCCGTGTTAGGGGATAGGCAAAGTTCAATCACACCATTCGTCACAACTGAGACTTGAAGTGCTAAGAAGAGAACATTATTGCATCATCCAAACTGAGTATTAATGCACATGATTTTGACAACTTGGAGATGCTATTATTTATCCAATTAAGATATTAGGGCAAGTATCAATGTGGTCTAGATTCTGAGCTGAGAATCGCAAAGTAAGTCCTGTCTGGGCTCAAAATGGTTTTATTGAGTCTTTGAAAAAAATCCCAGTTTTGCAGCCAGGACTGTTTACAAATCCTTGGATCATATTTTGAGCTTACCCAGCTGGAGAGGTGGGTTTACTGCTGTACCTGTTTCTTCTCACAGGGACCACTGTTGGCAGGCAGCATTGTTCTTATATAACACCCCTCTTTTCTTCACATTTACTATATTGAAGGAGATAGGGAGATATTATGGAAATCCTTTCCCATCACCCCTCCACCCCTGTGTTCACAATCCCAGGAATTCAGGCTTTGGGAGAGAAGGCATTTGCTCTGATCTTCCCTTTCTACCCAGTCAGGAGGCAGGGAATGAAACCTTATGCATGGACCCCAGTAACTCACCACTACAGAGGTTTGAGGTCCTGTTGAGTTCTATAATAATAATTTCCTGATTATGCATATTTTAAGCAGAGGAAGGATCCTGGGAAGAGTAGTTCTGAAATAAGAAAGAAAAGCTGAGCAAGAAGCTCTTATGGTTTTTATCTGAAATGTCTCTCCAGACCTCCTGCACTGAAGGCTTGGTTTCTGGGGTATCAGTGAACAGAGGTGGAGCTTGGGAGGTGATTGAATCTTGAGGGTTTTGACCTCATTAATGGATTAATCCATTTATGGATTCATAACTTAATGGATTGAGGGTAAAGTGATTTGTTATAAAAACTTGCATTCACATTCTCTCTCTCTCTCTCTCTCTCTCTCTCTCTCTCTCTCTCTCTCTCTCTCCTCTCTCTCTCCTCTCTCTCTCCTCTCTCTCTCATTTCTTGGCTATTAGGAGGTGAGTAGTTTTGGTCTACAACATGGTACCTACTATTATGTTCTGCCTTGCCACAGGCCTAAAAGTTATGAGATCAAGTGACTATCAACTAAAATCTCTGAAATTATGAGCCAAAATAAATCTGTCCTCCTTTAACTTGTTGATCTCAGGTATCCTGTCACAGTGACGGAAAGATGATTAATATAGGAGCCTAGTAATTTCTTGACTTATGTGATTCTAATTTTGAAATGAATTAAAGAATTAAGATTGCAAAGACCAAATACTCTATAGTCTTCCCTCTGTATCCAGGAGAATTGATTCGAAGAAACCCTCAGATACAAAAACCTAAAAAATGATGCAGGATTTGTATATTACCTATACATATTCTCCTGTACCCACCAAAAAATCTCTAGATCACGACTAACACCTAATTATATGATATGTAAATAGTTGTTGTAGTACATTGTTTAGAAAATAATGCAAGAAGAAAAGTCTTTACATGTTTAGAACACTATTTTTTTTTTCAAATATTTGTCATCTGTGGTTGGTTGAAGTTGCAGACACAGATAATTATCTGGACATTAGGGATCCACACTTAATCTATACTCTTCAAACTTCCCAAAGGAGAAAGTATTTCCTCTCTACTTCTTTCTTTTTATGCTAAACTCACTTACTACTCTCTGGGGTACTAGGAGAGATGTATAAACTATAAAACTGAGAAACAGGGATTGAGCAGCTTGGCACAAACTTCTTCAGGAGCGGCAGACTGGAAGACCTTTGCATCTCACTTTGTTCCCACCGTTTGCACCTCCAGAGCTTTGAGATACAGATGGTGAAACTTTTTCACTCTCCTCTGTGGAAATACGTACAGCCCAACCAAATGAGAACCAGCACAGGGTATTCATTCAGAATGTGCAATAGCAAGGGGGGCAGCGAACATCACTTGTGCTTTGTCAGAGTTAAAGGCAGACAGGCAGTTGGAAGCCTGTATAGTAGAAAAAAAGCAAAACTTCAGGGGTACTCTGATTGGAGGCTCTTGACTTGGGGAAGCTGCAGGCAACCAGAAACCCGGTGCCCTAGAGAATCGATTAGAGTTACACATTTGGTTTGCTTTGGTTTGTTCTAAGTTGGAAGTACTGATAAAAATTAGGGAAGCCATTAGCTATTTTTTTTAACGTTCTGATCACTTTTAATTAATTATTACAGGAGTTAACTAGTTTTCTACTCTGGTTACTAGAGATGGAAGTCTAACTTCCAGTCTCATAGACAGCAGGCTGGCTTCCTGGGTGGTCGCTGTAGGTAATGGTTCATTTCTTGGATTGGTTATCACATGTTGTAGATTGGTCACCCTGTACATTCAGTCTCTCTCTTCCCACTGTGGAAGTAAGGAGCATATGGGAATATGGGAATTTGTCTCCTTTTGTATTCACACTCATTCATGTGAGACTTTTTTGAAGTTTGGATTTGAAAGACAAATATTATGAAGCTTGATTATGTTCCGTAGCTTTGCCACATCTTCCAACTAGGTTAATCAGTAAGAAAGCTGATGTGTGCACAAAGGTTAAATCAATAAGTCTATCCCTGTGGAAGACTCTGATATAGAGAATACTTATGTACAGAGTATACTTCTGTTAACATATACTATACATATGATTGGTATATTACACATACACATAGAGGGTATACTTAATTTTAGAGCATACCTGCATTTGTTTTACTTAAAAAAAAAAAACAAGTTTGCTGTAAACAAGTATTCCATGTTAGGGCTGCACCAGCCTTATTCCTCCCGTGCTCACCGAGTCTCTTGATTATATATTTTTTCTCTTGTGCTTGATTGAATTTCATGTCCTTTTGTTCATCAGGGCTCCTAAGTATAAAACCATCCACTGCTCATGCTGCCAGTAAGAGGCAGTGTCATGTGTCTAGCCTGGAAGTGAAACTAAGAGGATGAAGGACTATGAAGTAGAAAATCAGTGGTCACTGCTGGCCAGTCACACCTGTACTATTCCACCTGAGCCATGACCTTGAAGAATAAGACAAAGTGACAAAACCCTTTAAAGGATCTGCTTCTTCAAGCATCGGAACAAGCAGGCCTTGCTGGGCTCTCTCCTCAGTTTATTACATAATTAGGTCATACCTTCTTTTTTGGTCTAATCATGTTACTTACAACTATCTACTGCTTTCGTCAGACTGCATATAAAATTACCCAGTTTTCTCCGGGTTTGGCGGTGATTGTTTTTGAAGTCTCACATGTCACATAAATCTATGTTAAATATAGATTTAACTATTTTCTCTTGTAAGCCTTTTCGTGGGTTAGATAAGACAGCCCTTTTTCTTCCCTACAATTCTTGGCAACAGATAATATATACTAAAGTGGATGGTGCCGGACTGAGGCACTTGTTGGACTGGAGAAGATAAGACTTGGAGGATGTGGTCCAAAAGGAGACAGCAAAGCAAAGATATGAACATATTGCTTCAGTAAAAAAATTAAGAGAATTTTAGACAGTTGTAGATAGAGAGGTGTTCAAAGAAAAAAAAGGAAGAATTTTTGGTGTTTGTGGAGGAAAAAAAGAGGATGACTAAAATAATGTTTGATTGTGGAGTGATCAAAGAACTTTTAGGAACATGATGTCTGATGTTGAATCCTGAAGCATTCACTTTGCTATAATGTAACCCCCACCCTTCATCCCATATTTCTATAAAGACTTTTAGACACTTAAGCAATTGGGAGTGATCTGAAGAATTCAGGAAATGAGGGCTGAACTTGTACTATGTGATTGTGTTGAATCAATAGATTATGTTGGAAAGAGTCTTCCAAATCAGGACTATAGATTGTGCTTCCATTTGTTTGAATCTTCTTTAATTTCTTGCATCAAAGTTTCATAGTTCTTGAATAGAGATTCTTACATGTTTTATAACATTTTTATCTATATATTACTATATGGGGGTGCTATTGTAAATGGTATTTTTTTTTAAATTCCAGATTATTATTAGTGTTTAGAAAAACAATTGACTTTGGTTCAGTAACCTGTGTCCTCCTTGCTATGCTCATTTTTTAGTTTCCAAGTAATTTTTTTAAGTCAACTCTTTGGGATTTTAGAGAGTAAATCAAGTCATATGCAAAGATAGCTTTATTTATCCTTTACCAATGTGTGTATCCTGTATTTCCTGTTTTTAGTTATTTCATTAATGAACATTCAGTAAAATGCTCTGTAGGAGAATGAGAGGGTTCATCCTTACTTGCCTTGATCTGAAGAGGAAAGTGTCCATTTTCTCACCATCAGCTGTAATGTCCTTTATAGGGCTTTTATAGCTATTCTATATTTTCACTTTGATGAAAAATTGTGTCATGAATCAAGCTGATGTGGTAGAATTTTCAAATGTGAAATTAGCCTTGCATCCCTGGAATAAATTACATTTTGTGTATAATACTTTCTTTATATGGCTGGATTTGATTTGTTAATATTTTGTTGAGAATGTTCATGTCTTTGTTCACTAGAGGTATTTATCTATAGTTTTCCTTTCTTCTAGTATCTTCATTTGGTTTTTGTGTTAGGGTAATGCTACCCTCAAACAGTGAGTTTGGAAATGTTTGCTATGATTCTATTTTCTGGAAGATATGGTAAGAATTGGTTTAATTTCTTTAAATATTTAATAGAATTCTCCAGTGAAAGCATCTGGGACTATTTCTTTTAGGAAGACCATGAATTACTGATTCTATTTAACCATAGATAGAAGCATATTCAGATTTTCACACAACTTTTTGTGTGAGTTTTACTCTTTTGTGACTTCAAATAATTACTTCATTTCATCTAAGTATTCAAATTTGTGATTAGATTCCTTTATTACTCTCTTATTATCTGTGTTGTCAGTAGTGATGAAACCTCTCTCATTTCAGTTACTGATAATTTGTGTTTGTGTCTTCTCTTTTATTTTCTTTTTCTAACATGACTGAGTTTTATTTTTTTATTGATCATTTCACAGAACCAGCTTTTGTTTCATTGCTTTTTCTGTTGTTTCTTCCAATTTAATTGATTTGTGCTCAGATTTTTATTATTTATTTTCTTCTGTTTGTTTGATATTTAAATTCCTCTCCTTTCTTTACTTTCCTAACGTGGAAGCTTAGATTATTGATTTTAGACTTGCTTCTTTTAAAATACATGTGTTTAATGATGTAAATGTCCCTCTAAGCACTACTTTCACTACATTTTATACCTCCTTGTTTTCATTTTTATTTAGTTCCAAATATTTTCTAATTTTTCTCAAGATTTCTTTTTCAACCAATGAAGAATATTTAGGAAGTATGTTATTTAGTATGTGAATAACAGAGAATTTTGCAGCTATCTTTTGTTAATGAATTAATTCCATTGTTTTGTGAGAACTTACTTTGTAAGATTTCCATTCTTTTAAATTTGTTAAAGTATTTTCATGGTCTAGTATGTAACTGGCTTGATGAAGTTTCCATGCTTAGGGAGTTTGAGGTGAATGTTTATTGAGTAATATATAAATGTAAATTAGATCAAGTTGTTAGAAGTGTTGTTCAGGACAACTATACCCTCCCTCACTGATTTCTACCTGCTTGATCTATTAAACAACTGAAAAAGGAGAAGGGACGCCTCCAAATTTACTAGTGGATTTGCCTATTTCTTCTTTAGGTTCTATCAATTTTTGCCCCTATATTTTTATTGTTAAATGAATACATGTGTATGATTGTTATGTCATCACAATACTTATCATTATATAATACTCCTCTTTATCCCTGGTTTTATTATTCTAAAGTCTGCTTTGTATGAAATTAATATACCTCCTCCAGTTTTCCTTTGTTTGGTGTTTCCATAATATAATATTCTCTCATTTTTTTCTTTGACCTGTCTTATATATAAAGTAGATAATATGTAGATAAAGTAGATAATAAGTAAATATATTCATGTAGATAATATGTATTTCAATCTTGTTTTTCTTCCTAACCACTCTAAATCTCTTTTTATATTTTTATTCATAACATTTATGTTTAAAATGAATATTGATATAATTGGATCAATAGTTACTATGTATGGAACTTTTCCTATGTATTGCATTTTTTCTTTATACCTACTTAAAAAAAAACTAATCCCATTCTATCTCCTTGCTTAGCACAACTATTATTCTCCTTTAAATATTTTTCAGTGGTTGCCCTAGAGTTTGAAATGTACATTTTTAACTAAATCTACCCTTAAATAACACTATACCATTTCACTTGCCGTCAGTGCAGGTAATATATTACAATGTATTCCCAATTTCTTCCTCTTAGCTTGTATGACATTTTCATAATACATTGGATTTATTCAAATGTTGATATCATTTTAAACATTATGATTTAGATTGACTAAGAATAAGAAAAATAGAATTTATTTTATATTCATTTATTCTTTCTCTAGTGTGCCTATTTTTAATGTAGAGTTGAGATTTTGATCTATATTATTTTCTTCCTTCACAAAGAAATTCTTTTAACATGCCTTATAGGGCAAAACTGTTGGAGATTAGTTCTTCAACTTTTTTTTTTAGTCTTAGAAAATATTTACGTATTTTTATTTTTATTTTTTGGCTATCACCTCTTTTATTCAAACTTTTACTGTTGATCCTAGATAGCCCAACAAAACAAGGAAAGGAAATATAAAATAAAGGAAATGTTACCTAAAGGTAACATTGTTGAAGGGTGATTTCACTTGATACAGAACTGCATGCTGGTAGGGTTTGTTTTTCTTTTTTTTTTTCTCAATTTATTCTACTCTCTTTTTGCTTATATGATATCTCAGAAGTGTGGTGTCATTCTTCTCCTTATTCTTTTATAAATAAGATGTTTTCTGAAATTTTTTTATAACTTTAATCTTTGTCTTTGGTTTTCTGCTGCTCAAATATGATATACTTAGATGCGATTGTGTTTTTCTTTTTTTGGGATTTGTCCTCCTTGGTGTTCTTTAGGCTTTCGGGGTCTGTGGTATGGTGTCTGTCAATAACTTGAGAAAAATTTCAGCCATTATTATTTTCAGTATTTCTTCTGTCTTTCTTCTGTTTTTGACATTCCAATTATACACACCTGTCAGCTTTTGAAATTATTCCATAGATGGTGTGGATTCTGCTTCTATTCTCATTATTATTATTATTATTATTATTATTATTTTGTATTCCACTGTGCAATATCTTCATGTTCATTGATTCTTTCCTTGGCCATGTCCAGTTATCTGATGAGCCCATCAAAAGTATTTTTTATTTCTGTTATGGTGTTTTTGATTTCTAGCATTTCTTTCTCTCCCCCATCCATCTACTTGGATAAGTCATTTGTTCTTGCACGCTGTCTACTTTCTCCACTAGAACTCTTATATTTCCATTTGAACTTTTATCTAATTATTTTAAATTTTCAGTCAGAGGACTCCAGAATCTGTGTTAAATCTGTTTGGTTCTTATGCCTGTTTTGTTTCTTTAGAATGTGTGTTTCCTGGGGTCCTAGAGTGCTTTCTAATTGTTGTTGTTGAGTGTTGCACTCGATATTCTAGGTAATTAGAAATGAGGTAATTAGGCCTTGGGTGTGAGGATTTATATTAAGCTTGTTGTATCTGGGTAGTATTTAATGTTTGCTTAGCTGTGGTTTCCACAGGCGTCCAGGTCTCCGGTGCCCTTGCTCTTGCCTATTCATGTATTTTTCTGGACAGAAACCTCCTTTTTTTTTTTTTCATTTGTTCTTTTTATTATACATGACAATATATTTTGACAGATTTATGCAAGCATGGAGTACATCTTACCCCAGTCTTGTGGTTGTACCTGATGTGGAGATTCACTGTGGTGCCTTCATATGTGTACGCAGGAAAGAGATGTCAGATTCCTTACGCTGTCTTTCCTATTTCTAACTGTTCTCCCTTTCCTTTGGTGCCCTTATTTTTGTATCCTCCATTTTCTTTGGACTTCCTTAATAGATCCTGTTTAGAAATAGACCCTCTTTAGAGTCTTTTTGATATGGCAGCAAGGTGATGGTGGAAGGGACATGCTGTGTTCTGTGCGTTTCATAGCTTTTGCTCTCCCTTCATGTGAGTCAGGAAGACAAGAGGGGGCTGGAATCAGAGAAATACCCTCCTTCCAGAAAGGAGAGGCTCCAGTCTTTCCGCCTGGAGTAAGTCCCTCCTTACACAGAACACTCTGGATGCTTTTCACAGGGGTGACTTTGCCCTCTCCCTGCCTGAGCATGAGGGATGTGTTTTGGTCTCTTCATCCTTAGAACCTGGTGAGTTTCCTACAAAGTAACAGCCATGAAAGCATGACCTCATGCCCAAGTCTTCAAGCCCAAGTTTCTCATCCTTGAGTTATTTCACACTTCGCCTCCAGCCCTTCGTCAACACGTACCATCTAAGGGGTCTACCAGTTGGGGACCTCAGTTACTTCTGCTCTGGCTAAGTAAATGACAACTCTTTCTGTCTCCTCTTGTCTCTCCAGATTTCAGGGTAGGAGTTTGCCCTGTCAATTCAGTTCTCTGTTGGGTCAAAGCAAATATTTGATTTTCTGTTTGTTCAGCTTTATCTTATTGTGAGGATGGAAGGGATGAAAGCTGAAAATGGGTGGCTTTTACTTCTTTTTTTCAGTTATTAAATATACATTTTCAAACATATTCAAAAGGAAAATTAATAGTGTGATTAATTACTAAATCCTAGCAGTCATCTTTCCAGCATGAGGAAAAGATCCATGTTTCAACAATGGAAGAGCAGAAATTCAGAAGGATCCTGGGTCCCTGATAGCTTTGTGGAATTACTATAATCCTGGCTGGTGTTCTTCTGGATTCTCATTAAGTGAGAAAAAAAAATTAAACCTTTATTTTGTTAAGCCACTATTTTTTTTTCAGAAATGAACTTAATCTTTAACTGAAAAAAATATCATTCCCTCACCTCCTCTCTCTTTCTTTGTGCAAGTACCCTCTATCTTAAAGTTCAAGAATAGTGTACTATTCTCTCTCTCTCTCTCCTTCCATCCTTCATATCTCTTCTCTACTTTTATTTACCCTGACAATTATTTCTGTCTATTCTTATTTTACCTGGCATAGTGGATAATAGATAAATACTGGTTGGATGCATGAATAGATTATCTTAATTATAAGTAATTCTAACCATATAAAATCCAGGGGCTCACTCACAATTTATTTCTAGTATATATACCATGGTCCAACTCATAAAATGACAAGCATGTCCTTACCTTACCTCAAGAACAGAAAATTTCCAAAGCCAAATCAAGGCTTGAAAAATTACCAAAATCATTTGTCAAACTAAGTACTTTAGCCAAATATCCAGGCCTCAGCAGGAAATATTTCTTCCCAAATTATCTGGATAATTTATTCAGTCTCCCATTTGGCTTTCTCTGTGGCTTCCTATGGTCTTTGTAAGCCCGTGCAGCTGTAGATATGCCAGAGCTTGGCTCGGGCAGGAGGCAGGAAGTGAGGGAGGTAAACACTGAAAATTCAATGCCAAGGCACAGGTATTTTCTCTTGGCCTTTCTGGGTATGGAGCAGAAAAACATTTGTAAAATAAAAATTTTGCATGTCATATTTCTTTTCTTAATACTTTTTATTACCTGAAGTTATATCTTGTTTTTCTTCATGTTTTGACTTTCTTATTTTCCCCCTTTCAAATGTGACCTGTAAGAGGGCAAGGGCTATGTCATGTGATTCTCCTAACAAGAAATTTGGCACATAGTGGATGATTAATAAATACTTCTTGAATGAATGAATGAATCAATCAATCAATCAATGGATGTATCAATGAACACTTCACAGAAGGAATTCAGGGCCTTTGTGGAGCTTGGTACTAAGATTATTGCTTAGAATCAGACTGCCCAGGTCAGTACTCTGGTATGGCCTTTTACCAACTGCTGTGACTGAGTCACCCTGAATCACATTATGATTCAGTCACACTGAACCCATTTCCTTAGTCAGAATGGGAGCAATGATTACTCTCCAGCATACCCAATGTACTAATTGTGAACATTAAATGAGATAATCTTTGCTAGTGCTTTTCATGCAGTATTTAATAAATGCTAGCTATTATTTATTATTTCTGTTTCTTCAAGTCTAAATTCTATATTCATAGGGTATCACATGCTTCCTTCCCTCTTGGATATTCTTTTGAACTATAGAAACTCCTCAATTTATGAATAGTTTGTATTTCTAAAAGTTGCACCCATGTACTCATTTTCCTTATATGTACATTTTATATACTCATTTCTTATATGTTCTTATATGTTCACAGTGATTAAGTGGGCTCATATCTTGCAATCTCCACATGAATATTTCCTAAATAAGAGTCTGAGTTAGCTCTCTGCAACTTCAAAAGTAGACATTATTTCTTCTCTTCATGATGATATATATTATGAAAAGCATCCTTTTTCCATAATGGGAGGATCTCATGTACACTGACAATCTGCTAAAGTCACTGTCTCCAAACTTGATGTACTCCATAAGTGGTAATAATGACTCCTTAGCAGCACTGAACATGTGTGATTGTCACTATTCCCACTCTTAGATGCTATGAGATTGCAGAATGACCTAGAGGTTGAACCATCTGTGACTGTGACTTGCAACAGATTTCTTGGAGAGGGCTTTCTATAAGTGTTGACTTAATTATAAACTCTTAGATCTCTGCTAAATAGACATAATACTAAGAGCAGCAGAAGTTTATAATGATTACATAGATTCAAACTCCATTTTTTTTCCAAAAATATTCTTGGTCTGCTCATTCAGTTCCTCCTACATGTAAGGAGGAACATTAGGCACTGGGGATACAGTGTGAGTACAAAGTAGTAGGACTCATGCCTATCAGAGCTCACTATCTAATAGCAGGAGACACATTAGCAAATGATACAAAAAAGCAAGTAGGTGTTTAATATGGTAAATGGAGATATGTTTCTTTGTTTGTTTAATACCAGGGATTGAACTCAGGGCATTTGACCACTGAGCCACTCCCTAGCTCTAGTTTGTATTTTATTAGAGATAAGGTCTGAGTTGCCTAGTGCCTTCCTAAATTGCTGAGGCTGGCTTTGAACTCGTGATCCTCCTGCCTCAGCCTCCCAAACCGCTGGGATTACAGGGGTGCACCACTGCACCCAGCAATGTTGTAAGAAGGAAAGCAAAGAAGATAAAAGAAAATGAGAGGGCTAGAGAGTGGGGATTGCTGGGTATTAGGGAACAGGGAGTATAAGAAGGCCATAGTTCACAGAGAGAGAGATCAGAGAAGGCCTCACTGTTGAAGCACTATTTGGGCCAAGAACTTAAGTAGGTGAAGAAGAGAGCCATGTTGCTCACGTGGAAAGGAATGATAAGGAGGATGGAGTGTACAAAATTGGGTGAATAGGAGAGAGAAAGGTAAGAGATGACATTGTGAGTGTAGGTTTGAGGCAGGGATAGATCAAGCACCATGAAAGGTATACCTGTTCTGTACTGACATAGTCCCATTTCCCAGCATATTCAATAGTTTTGATCATTTTTACCTTTATGTTCCTTGTTATCATTAATAGCTTTTAAACACTTCCTCCTTCAAGAGTTGTTTTATTTTTAGATGAAGTATTTCAAATAAATGTAGAGTAGGAAAAAAATAATCGATGCTATTGTAGCATTCATATTTAACACATGTTAAAATATTTAGGGGTGGAGGAGAAAGAGAAAGGAATCATTCAAAAACAAGATGGTAAAACACACCATCTATGGAAATCTCTTGAAGAATAAGAGCTAGGAGAAGAAGACAAAAATCCACATTAGTGTTCTGGAATGGAGTTGTTGTATGGTTCAGAACAGTTTTCAAATTGGGAAACCAGATAAGTCATCTGCCATTTTTTTTAAACCTGTCTTTGAATATCTTTGAGGGTTGGAACCAGTCACTTTTCTTATTATATTTTCTTTTCTATAAGAGTAGGAAATTAGACTAATTGAAGATGATAAGTCCATGGCACATAGTCAGGAATCTCCAATCTAGAGCTCTTTGCAAATGGTTCCCAGATACCTACTGTCTTAGTCCAGTTCCTGTTGCTCTGATGTACCTGAGGCTGGGTACTGTATAAAGAAAAGAGGTTTACAGTTCTGGAAGTCTAATAGCAGGGTGCCAGCCTCTGTTTGGATCAGATAACAGCCTCATGACTGATAGCATCACATGACAGGAGCATGAATGGCACATGCAGAAGGATGATTCAGAGGATGCACAGGCTCCCTTAAGAAAACCAACGCTCATCTCTTGAGACCCATGGTCATTCCTTCCATGGGTGGAGCATTCATGATGTAATTACTAGGCCCCATCTCTTAAAGGTTCCCACACCTCAACACGGCCACACTGGGGACCCAGCTTTCAGCATATAAACTTTGGGAGACATACATAATCAATACCCAAATCATAGCACATACTTTATTGAATTTTCTCAGCACAGTTTTAGAGCAAAAATAAATGAGATTACATGGGATTAAATTTATTTAGTATATCTAGACCAAGTGATCTGTTAAGTTTCTTTTAGTTTCAGCATTTCGGTACTAGATGATGAAGTATTTAGCTCCAAAGGGCTTCCAGCATTCTCCCTTCTCCCATCCCCAGTGAAGGGCTACCTGAGGTGTCTTGTTTTCCCACCTGAATGCCTCCATTTATCCTGAAAGTAGAGGGTCCAAGTGCAAAGCAAGTAGGTCACCTTTGCCTTGACTTGAGTGGCCTAGGTTTGGTATACCCAAGAAATCCCTGCAGGCAGAGGCAAGACCCGACACATCACTGTGACATATCCAAGTCAGCATGTGATGGGACTTGGGAGAAGGTGATGCATTCTGCTTTTATGGATTTCAGAAGACATGAAGCCTGGCAGGGAGCCCATGGAGACGCTCGTTTAATACAGAACATTGCTGGATTAGCCCCTGAGCTGTTTAGTACACATTAACGTGCCTATCTGGCTGGGGGTACAGACTCAGAACTCCCCGGAAAAAAAGAATGGCAAATGTTAGTTTCTCAGAACTCAAATTGTTTTTGTTAGGACATGTCCTTAATAGCAGAAAATGTCCCACTAAATCCAGAGCTCTGAAATTAGAGATCCATTCTTTCCAGCTGTCTACCTGATAATTAGCAAAGGGAAAGCTTGATTCCAAAATGAAGCACTTAATTTTATTCATGGAAACACCATCAGTACATCCTGAGGTATCGTTTAAGTGGTCATTTTTATATTTCCACGCTTCAGAAGAGAGCTTGGTTCTAATTCCAGCTGTGTGACTGTGGTACTTCATTGATTTAAGAGTCCCCTCAACCCCTGGCCACCCAGTGAATCACAGCTCTCAGGATGCTCATACTTGTCCATCTCCCAGTTTAGCTTTGGCCAGTGGGGCATTGGCAAATGTCACTCAAACAGGTTTGATAAGCATTTGAACCCTTGGAGTCATACTGCCTTTACCCTGGGAGGAAGCTCAGGCTGAGTATCCTTCTTAAGACTGAGAAAGCATAAGGAGAGGATAAGTGACTCTGCTCCCAGGCCACCCTCCAGTGCCATTTAGCCACATGAAGGAACCCAATGGAATCAGCAGACAAACCAGCCAGACAACCCACAGAACTGTGAGCAACAAAAAATTGTTTTAAGCCATTAGGTTTTGAAATTCTTGATTACATATGCTCATATCATGACCTTGAAACTTGAGTTTCCATAAGTTCTTGAAACTTGACTTTCCTCTTTTATAAAGTGGGAGTAATGATGTTCACTGTATAGGGATATTAAATACAATTATTAATTCAACTACCCCTATAATGTCATAGTGGCCATTAAACTTTAAAAAAATTATATTTTCTTATAATTATTGTTTTTTTTCCTGCTGCTTTATCTATAAGAGGATAAAAAAGATGGATTTTGTTCCTATCATAAAATTTTGCTGCAAATTTTCCATGAGAACTATTTTGTAGTTCCATCAAGGATGACTAATCAAGATAAGTTTTCTTTCTCACAGAATACTTTTGGAAGTTGTTTCAAATAAGGAAAAGACTTGTCAAAACAATAATTTTGCCTAGATAATTTTGATTTGTTTTCAAATAATTCAATGACTATGCATTTTGATTAGCTGGTAACTACAGGGAGAGACTCTGCAGTACTAGTTTTAAAAGGCATATAACAAACTCAGAACATAATTGAGGAAAACAGCTTATTCATTTTGGAGGCAAAAACATCACCCCTCACATACCTTGATGCTGACTCAAGCTAAAATATGGCACAAATGATTTGCTACAAGAGTATATATTTGTGGAAAATGAAGTCTAATGGTGTAATTATGGAGAAAATCACAGCCCTGTTTACCAGGCATTCTAAACAAAATTTTTCTAAAGATGTGCAGTGGTAGATCAGTATGTTTGAAAAGATGATGTGCTTTGAAGTAGTTGAAGGATCCAGAGTGTGGTTCAGTCCATTGAAAATAGATTTACTGCCAGTGGAGAACATCATTATGCCCAATGGACATTCAAGCTGAAATAAACAAAACAGGAAGAATATAGGATGATGAAATTACTTTAGCCTGATTCAGTATATTGTGTAATAGGATTCTCAGGATGTTATTGACTGAGTTGGTAAAAACTAGAAAATGTATGCAACGTTACTGGAGAAATTATCAGTATGAAGATACAAACCAATCCAGAAGCCAGTTAGGGTCAGACTTCCAGAAAGATTGAAAAAGATTAAACTGTTTTTATTTGAGATTCTTTTTGGCTTCTTATGGAAAATTCTTGTAACTTTATGTTCCACTGGTAAATATTGGTGATAACTTAGATTATAATTACATATTTAAAATGCAATAGGAACATGAACACTAGCAAATGTATGTGTCTTGGGCTCTGAGATCTTATTTCTAGGTATCATTATGTGACCTTGAATAAATAACCATATGGGTCTTGTCTTCTACATTTTAAAGATAAAGGTATTGGAGGTTATCTAACAGATATTCTTAAGCTCTTAAAATGCCTAATTTTCATTAATTTTGTTATTTAAGTTAGGCAAATATGGTAGGCTAAACACAGCCTTGAAAGATATATATGTCCTAATCAAAGGAATCTGTGAATGTTAACTTATAGGGCAAAGGGTACTTTGCAGTTGTGACTAAGTCAAGGATCTTAGAAAGGAATAAGTATCCCAAATTTTCTGGCCAGGCTGTGAATGCAATCATGACTCTTCTTATGAGAGAGAGAGGGAGTTTTGACTACAAAAGAAGAAATAGTAGATGTGACAACAGAAACAGAGGTTGATGTGATGTCAGGAAAGGGTCTCATGCCAAGGGACCCAGGCATCCTCCAGAGGCTAGAGCATGCAGAGAAACAGATTCTTCCCCAGAAGCTTCAAAAGTGGCCAATCCTATTGACACCTTGACTTTATGCTGGTGAAACTAATTGCAGACTTCTGGTCCCCAGAATGGTAAGATTATAAGTGTATGTTGTTTTTAAGCCACCATTATAGTGATTTGTTAAAGCACTAGCAGAAAAAAACTAATGCAACAATAAAAATCCAGAGGATTAACATGAGATTTAGATGACTAAATTATGGAAGAGTGACTACTAACTTAATCATTTATTAAAGCACTCCTTGGGAACTGACTAAAGAATAGATGTTAAAGTTGAGACATAAATTAGTTGTATTAGTTAGGATGGCTTTGGACTTGGGTAACAGAAAACCTAAACATACAGGCTGAAACATTAAAAGGAGATTTATTGGTTACCTCAGGTAACTAAAACAGTTCCGAGGCAGGGCAGAAGTCAAGAATTATTCAACCAGATTTATAAATCCATTTCTCTGCCATGGTCTCGCTCTGTCCTCAACCACATACGCTGTTTCATCTCAAGGCATAGAGAGATGACTTCAGAGACATATGTGCATACACAAGATCATCTCTTCTGCAGGCTTCTTTCTAGAGTGAGGAACTATCTTTCCCAGCAAACATCCTTCCCCTCAATTTCTTAGTAACCCAAGTTGGATAATGTGCTACCCCAGAGTTGATCCTTATAATCCAGGATTGGCATATTCTAGTTATTTGGTGTCTATATCACTAGACTGATTCACGTGAGGGGGGGGATGATTACCTGTAGACCTCTCATACCCACCTGTAGAATTGGAGTTGGGGTCAGCTTTTCCTGAAGCTGTCTGCAGAATGGATGGATATCTGAAAGAAAATCTTGGTGCTCTTCAGAATAGGAAAACAAATTCTATGTGGCATCTAGAACTTTGCATTGCTGAAGTCTTCACACATACCACAAATAGATAAAGAAGGGGAGATGAAAGTTCAATCAAAGAAGTGCCTGATGTTACGATGAATGGCATTCTGTAGATACCCAAAAGTACTGTGGAAAAATGAACCAACTATGCAAAAGAATGGAATGCTGTCGGGTCATTTCCTTAGAGGAAGAACATATAAATTAAACTTTAACAGGTGAGTGGGAGTTAGGTAGAAAATAGGGTAACTTTCCAGGCAAACAAAAATACAGTGTTAAAAGCTCAAGTAGCATGAAAAGAGTGATAGAGTCAGAGCAGCAAGGAGCTCAGTGTAGCTGCTGAGTACCTTCTTCAAATTAGGGCAGGGGTAAAGTGTAAAGGTGCCATGGGAAATGAACCTGGCAGGCAAGTTTGAGGTTGGGTTACTCAACTTCTCAATTTTCATAGATTTTATAGTTCAGGACCTATAAAATCTATGAAAATTGCAAAATTTTGGCCTTCGTATCAGGATCCCACTGATATGGACGGGAGTAGAAGAAACTATTTGGAAAAAGAATAGATAAAACATTGCCATTGATTGGAATAGGAGCTAAGGTCAAGTGGGTTGAATTGAGGACTATTCTGAAGTGTCTGGATGATTGAAAGATCTTAAAGTACTCAAGAATAAATTTGAAGTGCCCCAGGACCTGAAGTCCAGGAAATTAATGGGCAGCCGCAGAATGAGGATGGAGAAGCCCATGCAGATTGTGTCAGCCTCTCCAGTACACAGACGTGGGTAGGAGGTGTGGCCACCTATAGACTTGTCTCACATCATGTGACAGAAAGCACCCAGTACTAGATTCAAACCCAGGTCTAGCAGGCTCCAAAACTCACTGTTAAAACTTCTGCCATTTTGTTTACAATAGTTCTTTCTAGAGAGGTTAAGAAACACTTATTTTGAGAATGGAGACTGATACTAAAAGCAGTGATTTGTTCAAAGTCATATAGCCACTAAGTAGTGGAGTTTGGCTTTGAAAACAAATTTCTCTTTTTTTTTCATTTTTATTTGTTCTTTTTAGATATAGATGGCAGTAAAGTGTATTTTGACATACTATACATACATGGAGTATAACTTCCCATTCTTGGGATTGTACATGATGTGGAGTTACTCTGGTCATGTATTCATGTATGAACATAGGAAAGTTATGATTCCAACTCCAATTCCATTTCCACTATATGATCATCTTTCTATAAAAATTTGCTTTCTAAGGAACATTTTGTTCCTTTAGAACACACAAGCCAACTTTTGACTGGGCTGACTCAGGTGACATTCCACAGAGGAAAAATAAGGTAAGCCTAGACGGGGTGCCCATGGAGATAGTTCTCAACCTGGGTGATTTTGACTCCTAGGATAAATCTGGCAATACTAAGAATGTTTTTCCATTACCATACTTGGGATAAGGGGTGTTATTAGAATCTAGTGGGATAAGGTCAGGAATGGGTGTGAGTATCCTACAGTGCACAGGGATTCATAATTAATGTATGAAATATGACATGTCAAGAGCTTTGTAATGCTTTGAACAACCAATAATAAAAATCTTTTAAAAAATTTAAAAAAAGAATTAATCAGCTTCAAATATCAATACTGCCAGGATCCCCAAACTCTGGTCCATAGCAATAACATTTTTGATTGACAGATGGGATCTTGTGGGCCACTCTCTGTAACTACCAAAACGTCTGTTACCCCTTTACCCTCCTTTGTCCCTGCCCCTCACTTTTCTTTCTTCCTTTCTTTCTCCCTCCCTTCCTCTCTCTCCCCTCCTCCTCTTCCTTTCTCTTCTTCATTTAGGTTGTCTCTCTAGACCTCCAATCCTGCTTCCTCATGATTTTTTTTCATCAAGGCTAGAGACAGTGCTAGGAGGAGTGCTTTCCAAAAGTTCCTTCAGCTCCTGCATTAAAGTATTCTTTCTATAGGACTTTAAAAAAAAAAAAAGGTTTGACTGGGAGAAAAGGCAAACAAACCATCCTTGTAACAAAGGCAAAGTAGCAGAACTATCAGATACTTAAATATTGGGATGAACTATACCTGGATTAGGATCTCAGGCCCAGCTACCTCCCTTCAGTGAATTAATTCACTTTCTGCCTTTTCTCCATTTTTTTCTGCCATACCGTTTCTCTAATAGGGCTATCAACACAATTAAATGAAATGATTCATAAAAAGTATTTAGAAGAGAGTAAGTAAGTATTAGGTTTCCACTGTGTACGAGCTGTTGCCATTCCAGTGGCCATTAGAACATACTGTACTTGAAAATCATGTTCTGATTATATAGCCAAACTGGTTAAATGCATAGATGCAAGCTTCTTCTTTGGATTGCTATGCTGGGTATTTAAAGTCTGGTAAATAGGAATCTCACTTTCTAATAATGCATTTGTTTTGGAGTAAAGAACAGAATTTGGGTTACCATGACAAAAACCTCTTAGCATCTGGGGAGCTTGGCTATGTCAGTGGCAAAGATCCAGGTGAAGCATGTCTGGGGCAAGGGGAAGGAACTGGGTACTTTTCAGTATGAAGTGATGGGTGAGCTTACCTTTCCTATGTGGTTCATATAATCGATCTATAGCTTCTTACTAGATGGGAGAATGGGAGAATCTAGTTACAGCATTGTGGAAGGAAACTTCAAACTTTTAGACAGATTGGCATTTCAATTGCCAAGTCAATTGTGAAGTAGCCTGGTAGCTTAGGCCTTAGTTGCACACCTAAGAGATGAGGAAGTTGGATTATATCATTTCGAATGTGACTCTGGTATTGCCATCCTAAAAGGAATCAATAGTAATTTAACAAAATGCCGTTACACTGAACTTTTTCTCTATGCCATTGCCAAGGCCTTATCATTATTTTAAATAAATGCCACTGGAGATGGATGGAACACATTTTTAGGAGGAAACTTTCTAGGAAATATTTCCAATAGCTTACTCCTAAAAGCCAAGCCAGGGCCTTCATAACACACCATACTTTAAGGAAATTTTATTCTTCCCACTTGAAGACAAGTGATTTAGACAGCAGTTCTCGAGGGTGTTTTAATAACCAGATGGGCACCTTTCCCTGAGCTGGTTCAGGGAAGGGTTTTGGCTTTATTTCCATTGTTATTTTCTTCCTACTCCATCTCTCACCTGAGATCTTGTTCCCTCCTGCTGTTCCCCACAGAAACTTTCTTTGTACTTCAAGTATTTCTTATGAGCTCTGAAGAGACACAACTTTGGTCTGTGCCTTTGTAAAATTTTTCTCTCCTTATAGTGATTAAAAAAATAGAATTGACAAAATTATTTATGCTTATTGTCAAAATTATCAAAAACAGTGAAAAGAATAAAGAAACAGGAAAAGAAAAAAGCATCATCTATAATGTCATAAATCAGTAGCAACTCAGAGTTGTCAAAATAAAAAAAATTCAACAAATTTAGTATAAGTGATTGCTTTTATTTGGGATTTGTGAACTAGGGAGCATCTCATCTACAAGGAGAAGTGCTGTTCCAGACAAGACACATCACTTAATTCTAATAAGGTAGGTTGGTGCAGGAAAAGGGAAATAGCAAATACAAAACACAAATTAGCTAACTTCTGGTTGCTTCAGGTTACTTTGCCTGTGTTACAGCAGAGAGGGCTTCACACAGGCCAAAACTGTCGTTCTTGGGTTTTTGGCTATTGTGCTTTGCTGCTGATTTCTAAGATTAGCAATTTGCTTTCTGTTTGGGGACCTGGAACTTTCACCTGAGTTCACCATTTCCATGTGCTCTGTTGGGGTCTAGTGTAGGAGCTCATTCTAAATCAATAGTCTCCCAGAAATTTTACTTATTATTTCAAATTATTGTGTCCCCTTTTTAGACATAGGTGATTGAAAATATTTTAGCTTCAAAGTGTTGTGACCTTTTAATTTTTTATCATTATATCATAAGCACTTCCCCATCCCCTTAAAAAACTCTATGATAGGGCTGGGGATGTGGCTCAAGCGGTAGCGCGCTCACCTGGCGTGCGTGCGGCCCGGGTTCGATCCTCAGCACCACATGCAAACAAAGATGTTGTGTCCGCCGAGAACTAAGAAAAAATAAATAAATATTTTTAAAAAAAACTCTATGATAATATGAGATTATTTTAATATTGTCAGGTTAAGGAGATGTATGACTCCTAAACAGAATAATCTCTTCTAGATTAGAATAATATCTTTTAAAACTAATATATTCTGAAGCTAATCTGGAACAGATGATTCTATTTAGGGAATATATGATTCTTAACTAGTCTCCTACTGTGGAACATCCCACTTATTTATTCGATTAATAAGTCTGCCATGAATAACTTTGGAAATAAATCTTTACCGATATTTCTGATTTTCTTTTTAGAGTATACACCTAGGAAGTAGAACATAAAGACTTTTAAGATCGGCTTTTTCAAATTATGTTAATTTATAATCCTACCATTATGTATGAGAATGCTTAACTTTACAGTTACCAAGATCCAAAGCAGCAGCCTCTCTAGAGAAATATCAGTGTAAAATATAGTGGTGTGTGCCAGAGTTTTACAATTCTGGGACAGAGTCCTAAGAAGAATAATTCTTACGAAGCAGATCATCAGCAACTAACTGGGGGAAGTTAAATGCAGATGCTACCTTTCTGTTTTTATAACATGGCTAAAGAGCCAATCATTTTCCCTCACTAGTACACCAGCTCTGTGTCTGAAAATATTTGCTGATTTCAAGGCAGAAGCTCATTTTCATGCAGTGGAATTTTCCAAAGCTGCCTTCATGTTACCATCTAGCTCTTCTGGGTCTGGGGCGAGCTAAGTTCAAGCGAAAGGCATGGAGTGATAGACCGCATAATTCATAAAGCACACAGGGTTCTGATGGGTGGTGTGGATAAATTATTCTCCCTCCAGTGTCTTTCAGTGATGGGCTTATTGCAAATAAAGGAGAGTTTCTTGAGGCCACAGAAGTGCTTAATAAACCACAGGGGAAACGTGTGAGGGCTGCCGGATGGAACCCAGCAAATGAGCCTCATTTTTACGTCAAATGGGCTGCGAGGCAGAGACCACTGCAAGGGAGGAAGGGAAGGAAAAACCAACCTTGGGCACCTGCAGCATCTGGGAAAGCTAAGTGGATTTTGAATTTAAAAAAAAAAAAAAAGAAGACACTTGTGTATACCAGGTCTCCTTAAGGGTGATCCAGAAGACTAGATTGAAGAGGGAGAAAGTAATAGAATAGGAGAAAGGAAATATGGGGTCAAGGGGGCAGAGGAGGTAGATTCCGATTCTGTTGTTTGTATTTGATCTTAGATTCTGTCAGACTTCCTTCGAAACAGACAAGATGGCTCGCAAATTAAAAACCTAATTAAACAAGGTAAGACACGTAACATTCACATCCCAAGTGGAAACCTTAAATTGTTAGGCCACGTGGGATTTGACGATGGAGCTGACAAAGTCCAATAGAACTTGTCCTTGCCAGGGTCACCTCTGTGAATTCAGCGTCAGCTGAAGGAGCCTTTCTGCCCGTGTGTCTGCAGCTCTAAGGTTGGTCTCTTTCAAGGTTCATGCCCAATACTCCTGGATCCCATGATGTCCTGAGTTGCACACACGGATGCAGTCCGTGAGAAAAGATGGCTTTATCACCCAGGGTGCTGTCACTCAGGCAGGCGTGCTTTTGTACTGAATATGCTCCACGTGAGACCTTGATCTGTATTCCAGGAGACCAAGTGATAGTTAAGGGACAGGTGACGAACATAGTTGCTCACCAGCCGAGGACCTTTTGCTTCTTTCATCTTGGTCACTACACCCATCCCCAGCTACTCTGTGCATTGTCTACTGAGGGCTTTTGACTCCTTCTCCAGGGACTAGCCCATCATTGAAGGCAGACTTCTGCCCTGGGAGGGAGACCCACAGCCTCACCTGGAACAGCCAATGAAGGACTGAGGAGGGAGTAAAAGAAGGCCAGACCCTTTGTCTCCCAAGAGAACATGAAGCTCCTGCTCCGGAGCCCACTACACCCTTGTATCCAAACCATTAGGACCAGCTTGGTCCCAGGACCACAGCTCTGCCTCCCTATTCTGTTTCCTTGTTCTTTTCCTTTCTATCCACAGATTTTTCTACGGGAGTACTTCATCAATACATTGTACGTCCAAATCCCTGCCTCAGGCTCTGCATCTAGATCTAAGTCAGGGGAAACGATTTTATCATAGATTTTGTGTATCTTTAGGTTTCTCAGAATAGTTTGTAAGTTTCCTTAAAAAGCAAGGTTCCTCTCCTCCCTCCCTTGAGACCTTGGGGATCCTAACAAGGCATTCCTTTCCACACTGTAGGTCCTCAGGTCTTTAATGTCTTCTGAAATGACCTTTGATGCTGCAGAAATACATAAAGGACCAAATTTAAAAGGGCCAAATATTAATAATCACAAATTGAAATATGTTATGGTTCAACTTTGGATTGGCAGGAGTCCCTAATTACATATTTGAAGACAAAATACCTCTGTGTCCTCTAATTCCAAACATTTTGACACATTTCCTTTTTCTTACAATATTACTATCCCCTCTAGTCTACTCACTTCTCTAGTTCTTTATTCAGTAGTTTTAAATACCTAATAGCTAAATGTACTGGATTTTCCTTATTGTTGAAAATATACAGAAACCAGTTTGAGCCAGCTTAAGTAAGAAGGGAGAATTTTGGGAAGGATATGTTGGTGTTTTGTAGTATTCAAAGAAAAGTTGGATAATGGCCTATCAGAAAAAACAAAAACAAGGATAGCTTTGGCAACTTCAGGAACAATTGTTCATAGTCCTTCTCTTTAGAGAACCACCATTAATATGACATAATCCCCTCAATCTCCAATTCTTTTGTGTCTTAGTTAAAAATCTCAAGCAAATAGAATCAAATATTCAGTTCATTTGCCAACTCTCAAAATAACCAGTTTCGACCAGAAGACATGCATGGCTATTGGGGATCTGGCCCATTAAAGAGGAAAATTTTATGAGTAGGCTTGTGTTACACCACAAGGAAAAGATAGAATTTAGATGATAGTAGGATTATAAAAGCACCCCAGGGATCAAACATTAAAGAACTAAAATGCATGTTGTCTTAGTCCTTCTTATGTTGCTATAACAAAATACCCAATGCAGCATCATTTATGCAGAAGAAAGGTTTATTTAGCTCTCACTTTTGAAGGTCCAGGAGATTGATATCAGCATCTGCTCGACTATGGTAAGGACCTTCTGGCTCCATCACAACATGGCAGATGGCATCGTGGTGAATGGGCATGGGAGAGAGAGATTACATGGTTAGACAGAAAGCAAGAGGGATCAATGGTCCAAGCTTGCTCTTTATATAATAGCTAGCTCTACTGGGAACTAACCAGGGTCCCAGGAGGGCTGCTTTAATGTCTTCTGAGGGCAGTAGTCCCAGTGACCTAATCACCTTCCACTGGACTCCACCTCTTGAAGTTTCCACCACCTCTCAATTTTGCCACCGAGAGGACCAATCTTCCAGGACATGAGCCTTTAGGGAACAAGCCATGTCCAAATCATAGAAGATGCCTTGAGTAGTTATTATCTACTAATGCAAACAAAAATTGGAAAATATCAACAGCATAAAAGGAAAACATTAGAAAATTAAAAAAGAAAAATCAACAGACCCGAGCAGCACAATAGATACGAGAAAGAAAGGGAATTTCAGGACCCCAAACAGCAAAGGAATGGACAGAGTTAAGTGTGGTTGGTTGGACATGGCCTGGCTTAGTTGGGACCCGGAGGACATTCTGGAGAGTGGTTAGAAAACTGGTGCTAAAAGCAGACTTGGATGGATGATGAGGAGCAGAGATGGATTTATTAGATAATGGAGATGTGGGCTCTTTCTGAGCCAAGGAATAAGGCTATCAAAATTATGCTTTTAGAAGATCAATCTGCTTACACCCACGGTCCTCAGAAACTTCTTTTAGGGGGAATAAAGTCATAATTTTCTGTACTTTCTGGATGTTTGATTATGTGGAAGCAGCCAAAATAAATGATTTATCATCTTTAGGGAACCTGTGTGTAGGAAGGTCTGCATAGCAGATGTCTCTTAGTGGTGCATCTGCACACAGAAGGAAGAATTGGGGCAGTTTTCCCAAAAATCTTGACTTGAGAGTAAGAAACTAATGTGACTCCATTTTTGAGAAACCAGCCTCTACCTCAGAGCAAAGCCTGTCCAAGGAAGGGGGCGTGACCCTTGTCCTTGGAAAAACCCACAGAGCACTCCTAAGCACACACCCTGCTGAGTTGTTTGTAAATAACAGGAGAGGTCTGTGGCCTGCTAGATGTCCCTGACTCAGTGAGGACCCCTAGCAACCACCAATCAGCATGAGACAAGGAAAATACCTGGGATGCCAGATGACCCCCAAGTAGTTTATGGTGGTTGGTAACATGTTGGGAAACCATGTAGTTTAGCACGTACACCCCTCGTGGCCTAAACCAATCGGTTCAAACGAATCCCCCTATTGTACTAACCAATCACCCCTACCCAACTTGTTCCCGCCAGTGAATGTGCTAATCAATGTTAAGAGTTGTTGTTTGATTTTTCCCGCGGTATGGAATGATTTGCTGTGTGATGTTGTGATGCATAAAGTATCCCCCCAAAACCTATAAAATCTCACTGAACAAAGGACCGGGACTCACTCCCTGGGACCCCTGCATCAGGAACAGTTGTGAGTCCAGGCTCGAGCTTGCAATAAAGACTCTTGTGTGATGGCATGGGATTCAGCTCCTGGAGGTCTATTGGGGTCCCAGGAATCTGGCATAACAGAGGGGTCTCCTTAGCCTGGGCAAATCCTGGTTGTCACTACTGGGCCTGCAGTTTTTACACTAAAATTTGGTTTGATGTGGCATTATCTGCTTGAGTCGTGTAGATAGTGCCTCATTGTTCCACCTTTCCTGGTTTCTGTAATCAGGACTGTCCTGTGTCAAAGTTCTTAGGAAAAATTCTGCCTCCTTGGGAGTGTTAGAAGCTCCTCCTCCGACCTGACGCTACTTCTGACTCTCTTTCCTTGTTTAGACTTCAGTCTCAGGAGGACAACTTGGAGTAGGAGCTCTGTTTAGCTGCTGCTGGTCTTCCTCCTCCTCCTCCTCCTCCTCCTCTTCCTCCTCCTCTTCCTCCTCTTCTCCCTCCTCCTCCTCTTCTCCCTCCTCCTCCTCCTCCTCTTCCTCCTCCTCTTCCTCCTCTTCTCCCTCCTCCTCCTCTTCTCCCTCCTCCTCCTCCTCCTCTTCCTCCTCCTCCTCCTCTTCCTCCTCTTCTCCCTCCTCCTCTCCCTCCTCCTCCTCTTCCTCCTCTTGTCCCTCCTCCTCCTCTTCTCCCTCCTCCTCCTCCTCCTCCTCCTCCTTTTTTCAGCTCCTTTGGAGAAGTTTTAGAATAAATTCCTTTAGGAGGAAGAAAAGCTAATCAGAGTCAACTGACTCAAGCCAAGGAAGTTGCCTTGACTCCCAGAGTATAGCCCTGTTAAAAAATGACGCTCTTCAGGGACTTGAATGCTCAATATTGTTCCTTAAAATGTTTCCAAGACAGTTCCTTTAACTTCTTTAATGGCAACTCCTCCTCCACAGAAAATCTTAACTAAGCGTCTCCAGAAATCTTCACCATAATTGATTTTAGGACAATCAGCAAAAGAGTCTCTACAAAAAAAAGTTCCATGTAGGTAAACTTGCTGGTTTCCTGTTGCTCTGTCTAACTTGGCCACTGGCCTGGAAGAAATCAGCAAGCACTCCAGGTGTCGAACACCCCTTTACTAATTTTTCACAAACATGTATCCAGTATAGTAGTTTGTAGAAGTGTGTTTGCAAATGCAAAATGTGATTTTTTTTTTTTTTTAAAAAAAAGACAGTTCCTTTAACTGTGGCCTTGGGCTGGAGCTTTACAGAGATGTCTACATTTCCAAGAGAAGTTACCACCTGGGCTCCATGGTAACAGCTGGCAGGGGGAGGAAAGAAAGGGGAAAAGAAGCTCTCCCCTTCTCAGGCGCTGTCCTTGAAGGGTTAACTTGCCCAGAACAGTGAAAGAAAAAGCTGCTTTGATGTGAACTGCAGACTGTGAGCTTCTGAGCCCCCTCCCCTTACCCACTGGGTATGAAGTGCTGAAACTCCCTGCACTCACTCGGGGTTCAGGGGGTTGATTACAGCAAAAGCAGTGCCCTCTGAGCCTGGCTGCAGTCAAATACAACTGTTTCCTGCTGTCTTCAGTGCCCTGCCTCGTCTGTCCCCTACAAAACTTCCAGGGGAGAAAACACAGTTAAGAGGGTGTTAGTGATTTCTGCCTTTCCTGATGGGGATGGATGCATCTTCGTCTGAAAAGTGAATATGAATCCCCACCTCAGCATTGAAGAGCAGTCCTGGTATTTCATTTTTCTTAATAAGTAAAACAGTCTGAACTCCCATCCATGAAAGTATTCAAGTGTTTCTGTCTCTGTTGTGTTTTAGCAAGTTCAGTGTCAATTCTTTGGAACCATGACAATTCTGAGGGGCTTAGATGGTGCCTGGAAAGGGCGGAAGGGCCTGGGCCTTAGCTTACAGAGGCCATGGGTGCAATACAGTCAGGTGACCCAGTTTTGCCTCAGCACCTAGAGTGATGTCCTCACACAGAAAGACGTCTCCTTGCTTTTCAAAACTCAGCAGTGAAAGCCTATCATTCAAAGGCATCCCACATTTACACCCCATCTGGGGATCCACCGGCTGGCTCTGGATCTCTGCCCATAGCAGAAGCATTCCACCCTGTCTCTCCTTCCTCTATCCTCTTCCCTGCCTAACTCCAGGCACCTCACGCCCACCTTTCTCCTTCAGTGGCCTTGAAACCAACAGAAATATCCATTTGCTGGATATTTCACTGGCTTGAAATATGATTCTTACCTCTCCTCTTGCCTGGGGAGAGCAATCGCTATGCAAATGCAAAAGAGTTTTCATTGTTTTCTGAGGAAAGCAGTGGCTTCCTGCAAGTCTCCAAAACACTTCTAGAAGTTTTTCTTTTTCAGAAAGCTGGGGAGGGGTAGACCTTCGGAATGGTTCTCCCTAACACAAGTCTTCCTTCAAAATACCAATATATAAATAACTATGGCAAGAATAAGGGGAGGAGGGACATAAGAAAAAAAATATTAGGATTATTGCCCCAGCTTTTCTACAAACTCCATCAATCCTTCCTGGGTTAGTGGCGAGCTATTTCTAATTCTCATTTCAGGAGTGGGAATAGCCCTTCATGACTCCAGGTCTCAGGCAAGGACCATCTACAGCCTCCTGAGAACACTGGTCCTCATAATTTCCTTCTGAACACTTAACACTCCACAGTGTTCAGCCCAGACCTGGGTCCCAGAACCCGCAGCTTCATGCCTGTGGATACTCTGAATTTCCTCTTCATTTCAGGCACTAAAGAATCCCTTCCTCTTGATTTCCAGCTTTGCTACAATAGTCATTATTTTATGTTGTTAGGTCTTCCAAGAGTTTGGAGGATCCCTTATTAATGGCAAGTTTTTGTTTGTTGATTTTTATTACAGATTTGTTTCTCTAATAGATAAAGGAATTAAGATTTTTTTTAGTTGTTGTTTTCTAAGTTCTATCTTTCAAGAATTTTTCCATTTCATTTAGGTCGTTCAATTTACTGGTATATTATTGTTCATAATTTCCCATTCTTATGTTTTTCTTATCTGCAGGATTGTACTGTAATGCACCTTTTCATTTCTAATATCAATATTTTGTGTTCTTCTTTCTTTTTAAACTATTTTTGCTGAGATTTCTTAACTTTTTATGTAATTTCCCAAATGAAAGTTTGACTTTGTTAATTGTCTCTACTGTTTATTTTCTGTTTTATTGATTTCTGCTCTTAATTATCTCATTCCTTCTACTTATTTTGGGTTTGCTCTACTTTCCGCAGCTCCTTAAGTTAGAGACTTATATAATTGATTTCAAGTTTTTCTTCTTTTCTAATCCAGACACTTAAAGGTATAAATTTCCTTCTGTGTACTGGGCAGCACTGAGCACTTCATGATATTTCATTATCATTCAGTCTGATGTGCGTCTAACTTCTCTTATTTCTTTCTTTTGTGTGTGTGTGTGCGCACCCACACGCGTGTGTGTGTGTGTGTGTATGTGTGTGTGTGTGTGTTATTTAGATGTAGGTTATTCAAATTCCAGATATTTTGGAATTTTCTGGATGACTCGTTGTTATTGGTTTTTCAATTAATTCTGTGATGGTCAGAGAATATCCTACTGCCTATCTTTCAAAATTTATCCAGGCTTATTTTATTGCCCAGTGCATGAACTTGTTATGGTGAATGTTCTGAATGTATATGCTCAGTTTTTTGGAAGCAGAACATCATCCTGGCTGAAGGCAGAACCAGGGCAGCTTAGGAAACTTGATGTCCGCACTTTTTCATTTCAATGAACATTAACCGGAATATTCAAAGTATCACTTAATAATTTCCTTTTTGTTACCATTTAACTGTTTCTTTCTTTGTTTCTTTTTCCACTTATCTCCTTTCCTTTTATTTCTTCTACTAATTCCTGTGGTATTTTGTTACATATCCATAATTGTTTTCTTGGGGTAAAATCTAGAATTCGGATTGCTAGATGAACGTGTATTGGATAACTTAAGGTTTGTTTTTTTCTTTACAAATAATCCCCAGAAAGTTATCACCTGTTCCTTTTCACGGTGTACATGTGGACTGGGCATGTTTATCTGAACTTCTACCAATAATGAATATTTTAAATTATTCTCATGTTTAATTCCTAATAAGTTAGCTAGAATAATTTTTATGTGTATTATGCATTAATATATTCTTTTATAAATTATGTGCTAGGTGATTTTTATATTTAGGCATTTCTATTTTTCTTATTAATTTCAAGTTCTTCTATATTAAAGTTTTTATTAATTTATCATATATAAGGCAAATATTTCTTTTTTATTGTAATTCTGGCATTATTTGAGACACAGAAACTTTTATATTTTAGTCCAATAATCTATTCTTCTCTTTTATGATTTTTATTTTACTTGTTTTATGCTTGGAAAATCTGTCTCAAAATCAAATTTGATCACTTCATATTTTCTTCAGTCTGTAATATATTTTCACTAATCCGTTTTTCTTGCTTGGTATAAAGATCTATCTTTTGAAAAGACTGTTAATTCATTCCCCAACACTTATTGAATAGTATTTTGTTTCTTCCAATGCTAGCTTCATAATTTACTAAGTTCTGATATTTTATAAAACCTTGTCCTGGCTCTGTATTTCATTTTATTGATTTTTATCAGTCTCTTTTTATGCTAATACAAGATGTTTTAATTATTATAGGCTTGAAATATTTTTTAATATCTACTGGAGCTTGTCTGCCTTCATTTTCTTTTTCCTTTTTAAAGGAGAACTAGGCATTTTTTACATATATATGATATATGTAGTTATTACATATATATGAATATATATATTTCATATATATGTATACAAACATACATATATTATATTTTTACTCAATAATCATATTACTAAAACATATATTACTCTAACCACACTTTCTTTATGAAAATACTAGGTATTTAAATTAAAATAGTTCAAAGCCCTTGGATGTACCATCTTCGACTATTTCTCTGCCCTTTACTCCAGAGACAGTAACTATTGCGAGCTTAATATATGCTCATTTATCACATTTAAAATAATCTGATGTGCTCGTGTGTCCATCCACTAACTGCATAAATTATATTGTTTGTAATTCTGTTTATCTAACTGGTGTCATATGTCTATCCCATTCTGGTTTATTCAGTGTCATTGTGTTTTCAAGGTCTCTTCATTGACATATTTGTGGGTTTAGAGAAATGTGACAGCTGTATAGTTTTCTGATTCATAAAACATTACTATATTCAATTTTTAATAATTTTTATACATTTAAATGCTTCAGTGTCTTCACATTTACAAAAATTGTGGTGAATGTCCACTCACGTGAACCTGTATTTCATATGTAATCATATTTATGATAGATCCCTGGAAGTACATGGGGAAGGAGCCACAGAGTATCACAGTTCAATTTTATAGATCTTACCAGGTCAGCCTACAATGCAATCCTACCAATATGACCTTCTATTAATAAGCTATCAGGGGACCACTATTCATATCTTTGCCGCCATTCCCTGTTGTTAGACATTCTATTGTGTGAAAAATAATATATCATTATTCCTCCAATTTGCTCTCCCCTGGTTATTAGTAAGGTTAAGCACCTTTTCATATGCTTATTGGTTACTCCTATTTCCATTCTTGTGAACTGCCTAGTCGTACTTCTTGTCCACATTTATTTTTAATTATGTGGTTTGATTCTTGTTAATTTCTTTGGTTTCCTTAGTTATTCTGGATATTTTGCTAACATGTTTTGCAAATGTTCCTGCTGCTTCATTGCCCGGCACTTGACCTGGTTAGAGATGTACTTTTTTATATTAAGAATTCTAATTTTGACATAGTCAATTTTAATCTGTGGCAAATGCTTAGTATGCGTTAAATATTTGTAACAACTAGAAATTCTGTCCATAGTCTATATTGTCCACAGTAAGGATTTTAAAGAATTTGTTTTCATGTTATTTTAAAAATATACCTGTAAGGTTTCTTTGATGTATATGATCTAATGTAAGAATCCTATTTTTTCCCCTAATAGAAAGTGATTGAGTAGTCTATCCATTCCTCATCATCTTCATTGATTTGTGATAGCATTTACACTAGTTCCCATGTATATATAAGATCATTCCATAGTTGTCTGTTTTATTCTGTTCATCTATGGTGTATTTTTGCTTTAGCTTCCTTATCCTTTTAATTATTATGGCATTACAGCAAGACTTGGAATTTGGTAGGTCAAAGTCCTCATTATTCTTTTAGATGATTGTTTTAGTTGGTTTATCCCTCTATTTATAGGAAGTTTAAAACATGCCCATCATATTTTGTACTTTAGTGACTTCAAAGATTAATTGAGGATTAAAGGGCATGTTTGACATGCTGACTTCTCATCTTAAGTAGCAGCACATACCTCCCATTTTAATCAAGATTTTTCCATCCTCCTACAAAATTCAATAATTTTTTTTTTCACTAAGTTTCTAAATTTGGTTTGTTACCAACAATCTTATAGGTTTGGAATGCTATCTTTTGTTTTATCACATGTCATTGAATTTTGCCTTTCCTCGTTTGATGGGGTCCTGATTATTTCAGCTAATTCCATTGTTCTGAATATTAAAATATACTGTTAAATTTTTAATAATATAAATAAGTAAAACTCTCTAGTTTACCTTTTTTAGGATCTTGGGTTTTCCATTTGGACCCATATCTATTGTAAGTGTACCCCGCACAAATTTGCTGTGGCAGGCAGTGACTCACAGCTCACTAATGCCGTCTCCTCCTCCTGCGCACAGAACTTAGCCTGTCTTGCTGCTTGTTGGAGGCAACGTTGCCCATTCTGGCCAAGAGAATGTAGATGGATGTAAGTGATGTAGGCCATTTCCAGGCCTGGTGTAAAACCACCCATGAGACCTTCCTCACCCATTTTTTTTTTCTTATTTACTGTGTGAATATAGAAAACCCAACCAAGGATTTTGAGGAAGACCTAAAGGGATGACAGAGTTACAAGAGGGTAGGACCTTGATTTCCTATTTATTTTTTTTTGGAGGAGAGCCGCCAAGAAGAATTGCCTAACCTGAGTGAGGTTATTTTCTTTTTTATATTTGAGCTACTGAGATTTGGAAGTTGTTTCAGTGACTGATAACAACTGTCCTAATATACTAGCCTTGACAAACAACTCACTGACAACCACTCTAAGGATTTGGATTCCAGCTCTGTCCTTGATTAGTGATCCAAACCTGAAAAAGAGATATGAGGCTGAATATTGAGCTTGGGTCTGGACTCTTGGATGAGAATTGGACATGAGGGTATGCTAAGAAAACAAAGGAATTCTAAGCTGTCCTGGTCTGGTAGATTATTATAGCAGTCAAAGAAGGAGAGTGACCTATGATGAAGTAGTTCTTACTCCCAGGAACCCTGGAATCCTAAGAAAGATAACATGGTCTCTGAACAATAAGATCCCTCTAGGCTAAACATAAAGAATACCCTTTGCCTATATATTAATTTATTTACATTTAATTCAGTGTCTTAATCCATTTTCTGTTGCTGTAACAAAACTACTTGAGGCTGAGTAATTAATAAAGGGAAGAGGTTTGTTTAGCTCGGTTTTGGAGGCAGAAAGTTCAAGATCGGTAGCTGCATTCTGGTGAGGGCCTTATGCTACATTACAACATGGCAGATGGTTTCATACAGAGAAAGCACGTGTGAAAGTCAGAGGTCAGATGCCAAGGGAGGAAGCAAGAGAGTGAACCAAGGAAGATACTTGCTTTATAACACCCATCCTCATAATAAACAGTCCTGTAAGACAATTCATGCTCTTGGGAGATGGGCATGGATTCCTTTGGAGGACGATGCCCATGTGACCCAGTCACCTTCCTTAAAGCCACCACCACCTCAAAACTGTTACACGGGGGAATTAAACCTCAGCATGAGTTTGCTGGGAGATAAGTCACACTTAAACTAAATCATTCAGCAGAAACACCCTGAGCGTGTCTATGTCATGCTGTCTGCACACATATCCCAGAATGACTTTCTCAGAGCCCAGTTGCATCTTTCTAAAACTCCAGGGAAGCTATTCCCATATATAGTTACCCTGAAATTGATTTTCTAGACTCTAGTTGTATAATAAGGACACATCAGGCCCCGGAGACATTCTTGTCTATATCAATGAGTACCAAAGCTAATTAATACACAGGGGAGCCTTTCTTCTTTAGGAAAATATCATCCCATTAGTGCAGATGAGAAGAGTGATCTCGGTTTATTGTGTGTGTAAATTCTAGTCACATAAATTCAAGTTGCCCATGGAAGTACTTAAACTTTCACGGTCAAAATGGTTATAAGGAACATTAGAGGGATTGTGTTTTTCTCTATCTAAATTCCGTAAGTGTATATTTGGGCAGAAAAGAAACTCAGAATAGGATGCAACCTTAGCTAAGCAATGAAGTCATGTCTCACGAGGAAAAAAAAAATATGCTTCTTTCATACTAATTAACCTGCCTTTCAAATTCTTGCATCACAGAATAAGAGCCAAGTGAATGTTTGTGTCCTATAATGTGAGAATTGGCAGCAAAGCAAACTGGTCTGCAGAGCATTCTGTTCAGTGCTCTAGAGGTCATGGGGAAGCACGGAGTGCACAGACGGGGTTGAATGACGGGCACATCCACAGGGATGGGATGAAACAAATTATTGATCAAGTGGCAAAAATGTAAAGCATACCTACTCTGCATAGGAACCTACCTCTGAATATTGTGCACCTTTTCTGGCAAGTAACATAGCAGTGTGTGTCGTCAGAGACATTCAATTACTCATACCTTAAACATAGAAACCCACACTGTCAAAACTGATCCCAGAGAAATAATCCAGAGGCAAAAAAGTTGCACACACAAAATCATCGATTTTAACTAATTATGTTATTTATTTATACATTTTCATATTGTGTCTGCTCTATGTCAGGCACTATGCTAGGTGCTAGGATTTAACAGTAAACAGGAAAGCTGGTGCTAATGGCTCTCATTCTGGAAGTATGACAGTGATGAGAATCAGAAACTCTCCTCCTACAAAGCAACTGTCACCTAAAAATGAAATTTTAAAAGGACCATCAAGTTTGACAGAAAGCTCAGGGAAACAAGGGGGCCATAACTGGCTGAAGGTGAGCAAAACAGCTGCTCTGCAGGCATGAAACCATGAAGGATGCATGGGAAAACCAGCTTGAGGAACATGCTGCACAGAGGTGGAAAGGAGAGATCCCATCTGCTCCATCAAATGGCCTTGACTGAAGGTGAAGGAAAGTTTCCCTTGAGAATCTATGACCCAAGGTGAGACCTCAGGAGGAGCTAGAGACTGACTCTCATATTTAAGGACTGACAAGCCCCAATAGAACTTCTACTTTAAAATGGCAAAGATGGTACTGTTCTCAGGTAGCTGGTAGGGAAAAAAAATGTAAATATTCTCAGGGAAACTTAGAATCCTAGCATGCTTGTGGTCCTGGGTTCAATCCCCAGCCCTGCAAAACTAAAATAAGGCAAAAGAACTGCTGTAAATAGAGATTCAAGAATGTGAATTTGTGATAGTCATCGTCATAATAGTAATAAGCCCTACACAAAGGGAAACAGGGTGTCCATGAGTGAAAGGCAATCCAATAAATGAAAATAGGAAAAAAAAAAAACAGAGTCAGACCCATTAGATTTAATTATTTAATATAGAATGCAAAATAAGTATGCTTAATTTATATAAGAAAATAGAAGAGCAAATGAAGTCATAATCAGGAACTAGAAATATCTTTAAATGACCAGAAACACTGGGAAAAAGAATTGAACTTCTAGAAATAATTATATGTCAACTAAAATGGATTGGTTCAACATCAGATTACCCAGAACTGAAAAGAAACAGGGAACTTCAAGGAGATGTGAACCTTTAATTATATGAACTAGGACAAACAGACAAAGAGACATGAGCAAAAATTAATAAAGAAAGTGGAATAGGTTCAACATGCATCCTCTGAGACCTCTAGAAGGAGATTATGGAGAAAAATATATGCAATATTTGAAGAAAGAATAGCCAAGAATTTTCTGGAATTGTTTAAAGTTGTACATTTTCAGATTGAGAAAGTCCAATGGAGAATGGTTAAAACTATATTCACATATAAGCACTTTGCCTTTGAGGCTTTTTGTAATTTTATTGTAAAGGAAATATTATAAAAGCAGCCAGAGAAAACAGAAGGTTAAAGAAATGACTATTGGGTCGGACTAGCTTCAAAGTAATGAGGAAAAAAATGAGCAACAATCTATAATTCTCTACTTTCAGAAACAAGATGAAGATCAAGGCAGTTTTAGAAAAATTAAAGAGTTTACTAGTACCACTAGTACCACTTTTATTATGCACAGTAGGGAATGATCCAAGAGAAAGGTATAAGATATGAGGAATGTTGTCCAAAGTAGAGAGTAAACATTTGAACATGTGAAGAAAATATTGATTAAACTCAATAATACTGATGTTAAATATTGACAGCTAATTAAAACAAGAGGTGGCTTTTATCGTGAGCAAAATTAGCATAATAGTTGGTTTTGGTGACAGATGATTAAGATTAAGAATTCTTTTATGTTTAATAGTAAAGTGAAGATATTTACTTTTAAAGTCTAAAAGTCTACAGGACAAAGAACAAACATCCAAATCAATAAGTACAGCAAAGGAAAGCAACAGAAGAAAAAGTAAAACTGTGTAAGCCTAGGGCAATAACACAAGACATGATGCCAAAAACAAAGCTAAAAAATAAATGAGAACAATAGCAAAAATGACCAAAAAAATTCAGAAAGCAATTGCATGTTTACAAGAGACCCAGAGTAAACACAGGGAGGGTTGAAAGTTAGTGTAAAAAGAGTAACAAGTATATACAACTAATGGTTGTATTTGTATCTGTTAACAACAGACAAAATAAATTTCAAGGGAAAAAGTATGGTTACAGATTTAGACAGTCATTTTATAATGAGAAAAATGTCAATCAAGGAGGTAATACAAACTCATATCATAGCTATATGATATATGATGCAAAAATTGCCAGAACTCTGAAGAAGTGATGAATTTCAATATTCTCTATCAGTAACTGATATATCAAGTAGATAAAATTTTGAAAGACTAGGAAGGATTTAAGCATTGCAGTTATTAAGCTTGATATGATGAGCATATAGAATGTACCCCAATAATTAGAAAATACATGTCATTTTAAAATACAGGAAATATTGATTAAAAACTGTCAACCAATCCCCCAAATTGTATATCATATAGGCATTGTGTGTGTTATATAATATAATATAATTATATATTATATAATTCATGTGTAAATTAGCAACACTGCCAAGAAATAAAAATAAATTTTAAACAAGTCTAGAAAGACCAATGGGTCAAATAGTAATTATTATGAAATTCAGGAAAAAATTCTGGAAGAAGTAATTCTATTAGAATAGAAAAATGCCAAAGATTAATATGATAGCATCTAATTAAGAAATCAGAGAAAGAAAAACGAAAGTTAATCACAAAAGTAAAAAAGAACAGTAAAGCATTCCACTGTCATGTATAACTAATTAGAACCCAAAAAAGTGAAATGGTGACACAAATCTTACCATATCAATATATAGTATTAAATGTGAATGAGTTAAACAATCTAATTAAAATTAAGAGATTCCTCGGTATTTAAAAAAAGAGATATTATCAGATTGAGTAAAAAAAATATAAGATCTAACCACATGTCATCTACAAAAGATGCACTTTGATTCCAAAGATACAAATAGATTTAAAAATTAAATCTAAAAAATAAATTAAAATATTAAAAAGGTAGAAAAAGATATATCATGCAAACCACAGAAAAGCTGGTATAGCTACACTAATATCAGATAAAAATAGGATTTAAAACAAGAATGATGCTAGAGATTAAGAGGAACATTTTATACCAACAAAAGTTTTGCTCTTCCAGGAATATATAAAAATTACGAACATCTAATGCATCTCATAATAAAGTTGCAAAATACATGAAGCACAAACTAATGAAAACAGAGAGAAATTGTCAATTCAAAAATTATAGTAGGAGATTTTAATGCCCTACTTTCAATAATGAATAGAACAACTACACAGAAGATCAAAAAGGAAATAGAAAACAATACTATAAACCAACTAGACCTAGTGAACATCTATAGAACACACCATCCAATAAGGGGCTGTACCTTCTCTTTAATTGCACATTCTCTAAGATATGGCAGATGCTGGGCCACAAAACAGACCTCAATAATTTAAAACAATACAAATAGTACAAAATAAGTTCTCTAACCTCAGTAGAATGACAAATGGTATCTGCTCCTAGGTATATAACCAAGGGAAATGAAAATATATCTACAGAAACGCATACACAAATGTTTATGGCAACATCATTCATGAGAATTAAAAAGTAAAAGCAACTTAAATGTCCATCAACTGATAAATGCTTAAACTAAATGTGTCCTGTCATACAATAGAACATTATTCATTTATGAAAAAGAAATGGATTCCAGATGCCATACCACATCGAAAAGAAACTTCTTTACTTCCTCAATCTGAAAATGTACACCTTTAAACAATTCCAGAAAATTCTTGGCCATTCTCTCTTCAAATAATGCATATTTTTCTCCTAATCTTCCAGAGATCTCAAAAGATGCATGTTGAATCTATTCCACTTTCTTTATTAATTTTTGCTCAGGTCTCTTTGTCTGTTCTAAATTCATATAATGAATGGTTCAAATCTCCTTGAAGCTCAATGTTTCTTTTCAGTTCTGGGCAATCTGATGTTAAATGAATGAAAAAAAAAACATATGCAAAGGTCACATATTATATGATTCCATTTAAATGAAATGTACATAATAAACAAATGCATAGAGACAGAGAATAGATTAGAGACTGCTTAGGGCTGGGTAGAAATCTAAGGGACAAGAGGTAGGACGTGTATAAGGGATGATAACTAAAGAGTATGGGATTTTTTTTTTACACAATAAAAATGTTCCAAAATTGACTGTGGGTGATGATTGCACATTATCTGTGAGCATATTAAAAAACATTGAATTGTGTACTTTAAATTAGTAAATTATATGACGTGTAATTTCTATCTCAATAAAGGAGTTGTAAAAAGGTAAAGGAAGGCAGAGTCCTCCATGGGACTCAGCCACCTGGTGCAAACTATTTTATCATCTCTGAAACTAAAGGTTAGGAACATGAGACAAGTTAATAATAAATTGGCTACTGTTCTTGAAAAAAAAAGAAGAAGAAGAAATTTATGAAAGAGAAAACAAATAGAGTTATCAAAACCAAAAAATTTTATTTTTAATTAAAGATTGATAAAATCAACACATCTAATAAGACTGACAAAGAGCCAAAAAATATGAAGAGACATAAATTAGGAATTTTAAAAAGCCATAGCTAAATATGAAGTAATGATTTTAAAAGATGGTGAAAGCATGTAAACAACTATGCCAATACATTTTTTTTAAATGGATAAAATGAGTAAAATACCCAGGACAATGTCACTGAATTAGTGATGTTTGTTTCAGAGATAATTTCAGACCTCAACATTTTTATAGATGAATTCTACAAGACATTTGAAGGATTCTTATACCCAATACTACATAAATCTTCCAATAAGGAGACTGAGTTAGTAAGGTATTTTTTTTCCTTGTGAGGTTAATATGATCTCAATACTAAAACCAAACAAGGATAGTACAAGAAAGGTTATAGGTTCGTCTCACTCATCAATATGCATGAAATATTTTAAACAAAATATTAGCATCCTGAATTCAGCAATGTATTAAAAAAATACACCTCTTAATCTAGGCTAAATCCTAGAAATGCAAGGTTACTTTAATTTTAGAAAAAAAAATATTAAAATGTAAATCACCTGATTAACAGATTAAAGAAGAAAACCCATATCTAAGTAGAAACAGAAGAACATTTGATGAGTTCACTATCTCGAGGAAGTTAGGGTTAGGTAAATTTCCTCACCTAATAAATGTTATTTGTTGAGACTTAAAAGTATTCCTGTGAAAATCATGAACAAGAACAGAATACTGCTTTGACTGATTCTATTAAAAACATTGCTATAGACACTAATCAATACAATCACAAGACTGTACTAGGTAATTGGTATATGTATATTCATCTTACTAAGTTTTATTATTGACATCTGTAGCATATATTATTTTGAATGTATAGAATACTTAATAATAAAAAATAAAAGTAAGTGTCTTATGAAGAAAGAAGAGAACAGAAGGGGAAAATAATAGATGGTAAAAAAGAAGGACATATCCCTCACGGAATTTACAGTCTAGCAGTAGATATACGAAACTAATTGAGGCACATGGAATATTACATACTAAATTTCAGGATTGTTGGGTTAGCAAGTGGGTGGCAGGTTATGATACTGGGATGTAATCTTTAATTAAGATTCCAAAAAGTTTCCCATATAGAAATTGATACATAAGTTGAGACTTATAAGATGATATTTGAGTGTATTATGTTACTACTACCAAAGAGTGGGGAATTTATTTATTTATTTTTTAAAATTGCTTTTATTTTATAAATACATAACAGCGGAATGCATCACAATTTTTATTACACATATAGAACATAATTTTTCATATCTCTGTTTGTATATAAAGTATGTTCACACCAATTCGTGTCTTCATACATGAACTTTGGATAATGATGTCCATCACATTCCACCATCATTGCTAACCCCCTGCCCCTTCCCTTCCCCTCCCACCTCTCTGCCCTGTCTAGAGTTCATTTATTCCTCCCATGATCCGTCTCCCTAACCCACTTGAGTCAGCCTCCTTATATCGGAGAAAACATTTGGCATTTGTTTTTTGGGGATTGGCTAACTTCACTTAGCATTATCTTCTCCAGTGCCATCCATTTACCTGCTAATGCCATGATTTTATTCTCTTTTAGTGCTGGGTAAAATTCCATAGTGTATAGATGCCACATTTTTTAATCCATTCATCTACTGAAGGGCAGCTAGGTTGGTTCCACAGTTGAGCTATTGTGAATTGTGCTGCTGTAAACATTGATGTGAACAATAGAATTGCATTTCCTCCAGTTCTGGAGACTGGAAGTCCAAGATGAAGGTGCCCACACTTGGTGTCTCGTGAGGACTTATGGTCTGCTTGGTGCACTTCCTCAGATGAAAGAAGGAAGAAGGGCAGAGAGCTCAAAGGATGGCAGAGGAGACAGGAAAGAAAGTACCTGGCTAGTTTCTTCCAGCCATTTTATAAGGTGTTGATCTCATCCTTGAGGAAGAAGCCACTGGGGACTGACCATTTTCTTTTAGGAGCCTCCACCTTTTAATTCTGTTGCATTTGGGGACTAAGTTTCACCATAAGTTTTGCAGAGAACATAAACATTAAAACACAGCAGATGAGGAGGGAGTTGCCTGACAAAGACTGGGAGATTGAGAAATCAAGTACGGGAAAAAGCACTAATGGGCAGGGTCAAGAGCATCTGCAGAGGGCTGTAGCTTAGAGATTTGGGATCCCCCAAGTATTAGCCTGACCTGAGCATAGAATCACTCCCGGGAAATGAGAGACACTTGAGAGGTTCATACAGATCAGGCTGCAATGAGCCAGATGCATTCTTTTTTCTTCTCTCCTGATATTATCTACATTATAAAGTAAACTGAAAATAGGATAAATACCCAGAAATTGGAGGACAAAGAAAATTTGGGATATTTGGTTGACTCTAGGAATTTTTTTTTAAAAAGATCATTATGAAGCCTTTGTAGAAAACTGGAAAAAAATCTTTGATTCTGATGTAAAATTCTGAACACAGAATCATACTTTATTGCTTCCACTGTAATTATAAACTTATAAAATATGTATGCATGAAGACAAAGACAGGAGGACAATATACCAGAAAGAACATTGTGTTAGGATATGGAATATGGCTGGGTTTTATTCTCTCCTTTTGAAAAATGATGTTAAATATATCCTCATTTAAAAATTTAAAATGTTACAGACAATATCAGTGACTTCTAAGAGCACAGGGAATGGGGTTTTATTCATTATTGAATCTTCAGTACCTGCAGCAAAGTAAAGATTGAATAATTACTTATTAAATGAGTGAAAGATGGGCATGATTCTGATTCTGAAGAATTGATATCAGGTGGGTTGGAATTGCACTTCAGTGCCAAGGTAAGGCCAGATAACACTAGCTGACCAAACTTGCTGGAATACTCTCTCTGAGTGTTTTCAGGCCAGATTGAGCTAATTGACTTTGTATACCAAAGGCAGGTCTACCAGAAACAGATGGCAGCACTTTGCCAGTAGGTAGGAATAAAGGAAGAGTTGGAAGTGAGCTTTTTTATTTTTCTGTTGTGAGGAGGATACTGTTGTCTGTATTTTTAAATTTTAGAATATTAATATAGAAAATAAAACATTTTAAAGAAAATTTGTGGAAAGGAGGCAAAAAAAATCCTCAAAACTACAATTAATTGTAATTTTGTGAATTATTTTCCAATTTTTTTCCATATACAGTCATAATCATTGTGTATGCATAATTTTCTATTTCACTTTTCTTATTTAATCTCATTTCATGATATTTCTTCGACATTTAAAATGTAACTTTTTATTGCGTTGCGTAGTATTCCATCATCCTGGTATTCTACTAACCCTGGTATCCTTCAGCCCTTTGCAATGCATGGAAGATTTTTTGTTACTTTGATATTCCTTATTTTAAACCATAAGAACAAAACTTGCTGTGTATATTGGGTGGGTTTTTTTTGTTTGTTTGTTTCCTTTGAATGATTTCCTTGAGTTTTATTTTTAGAAAAAGATAGGAATTCTGGGTCAAAAATGAGATCTGTTGTAATTTAATAGGTATGTCCAGATTCCCCTAAAAAAAGAATAGAAACACTGTTTCCTTATATGTCCTGCTAGAACGGAAAGCACTCTTATTTCAGACAATTTTTTCACTGCTGTGACTAAAAGACCGGACAGGAACAATTTAGAGGAAAAATTTATTTAGGGGCTCACGGTTTCAGAGGTCTCAGTCCATAGACAGCCAGCTCTGTTGCTCAGGGTTTGAGGTGAGGCAGAATATGATGCCAGAAGAGTGTGGTGGAGGGAAGTGGCTCATAGGATGATCAAAAGCAGAGAGAGAACCTAACTCAGCTCACCAACTAGGTACCCAAAAGCACACCCCTAATGCGCACCTCCTCCAGCCAGACTCTGCCTGCCTCCAGTGTCCTCTCAGAAAATCCCTGTCAAGGGATGAATTCGCTGATTGGATTAAGACTCTCATAACCTAATCATTTCACCTCTGAATGTTCTTCCATTGCCTCACACATGAGCTTTTGAGGGACACCTCACATCCAAACCATAACCACTTACTTATTCAGTCAGGATTCTAGGAAATTGTAGACATGAAGTATTTGATTTCTACATTTTGTGGCTAGAATCTAGTGAAACGTTTTAGAGAGAGAAGAAAACTGGCAAAAATAATAGCACTAATAATTCCTCATATTGTTATTTCACTTGATTGCCATAAAATATGTTCCGACAGTATTGTACCCATTTACTAATGAGCGGAGTCTGAGACTAAATGAGGGTTTCAAAGTCAGTGGATACTTAATGGCAAGCATCAGCTAAAATTTGTCTCAGTTTCTAGATGACTATGGCAGGGTAGCCAAATGTAGAAAATATAATAACTGTGGATTTTTAATCAGTGGGAATTTAGGGGTTGAGAGAGGAGATATTGGCTGCCTAGAAACAAATACAACTTTGCTGATTTCTAGCTGTATAAATTTGATCAAGTCCCATAAACATGCTGACCTTGGATTTCTTGAACTGGAAAATGGAATGACCATAGTACTTGCTTCATGAGGCTTCTGTGAAGAGTAAATGAGATGACATATATCAAGGAGAAATGTAGTGCCATCATATAGCAACATTTAATAACTATTAGCAAAATTCCTAAGGTCCAGATTCTTTGAAGTTTGGCAAGGAAGTTAACCTGATTAACTGTCACCAATTCTTTTCTTCAAGGCACTGTAGGAACCAAGAGATTTTTGCAGTTGCAATTTCTACATTTAGAGCTTGGATGTTTTGCAATGCTTTCCCCTAACACTTGTCTCCCTTTTGCTAGGACAAATTTATCAGAGAGCAAAGTATCTCTTCTGGGGAGCTGTAGCTTTCTTGATATTGATATGTATTGCTTATTCCTGACCATTGTTTTAGCTCCTTGTTTTAGTTACCAGCCAGATTTTCACTGCTCCTAGTTTTTTATCATTCTGCCTTGACTAAGTCTTCCAGGCCACTTGAGGTGTTATGTCATTCTGTGACTTCGAACTAGACATGAGTCATAAAACAAAATTGCCTTGGAACATTAGCATTTCGGGCTTATTTCTCTGTTTTAGACAATGATATACTTTGTTTTACAGAATTCTAATGAATGGTTGTCTAAACAGATAATGTTAGGGAAGTCAATTTCTAATAACAATTGATTCTACTTTGTGGTTGGGGAGAAGGATGATTTTAAATCGAAAGAAAACAGTTTCTGTGTACGATCTGTTTATATGGCTTTGTGCCCATGATTCAGAAAAATGTCCTGGATAAAAAAGCAATGATTCTTTATTTATTAAGCTAACTGTATTTTTTGTTAATGTTTAATATATTCAGGAACATAGTGAACTAGATACTGAAAGTACTTTCTGAGTTTGGAGATTTCATGTGAAAGCGTTCTCTCTCTCTCTCTCTCTCTCTCTCTCTGATCATTCACATTATTACTATTTTGCGGTGTTGGGGATCAACTCAAGGCTTCATGAATGCTGCATGCTCCATTAATAGGCCACATCCCCAGTGCCACATTTTCATCTGTATTTGAGTTGACTGGCCACTTTCAAATGTGTCATGTTAAATTTGGAACCCTAGGAGAATAAAGTCATTCATTCCCTTGGTCAACAATTCCACTCTTCCCATGGTCTTCTTGCCTGCTCCAAGTGCTCTGTAATCATGCCCTATACTTAAACATGTCAAGATCAATGTCAACCCCTTTCTACACGCTGATAAAGTCTCTGACCTCACCTGATTCTCTGACCTCACCTCAGCATTTCACATGACTGACCCTGCCCACCTTCTTAAGACCAGGTTCTTTCCTAGATTTGGAGAACCACATTCACCTGTTGTCATCTGATTTTTTTTATAGCTGCACCTCATTCTGGCTGCAAAGAGTCTTTACCAACTACCAGACTTCCCAATGGTGGTGCCAAGAACATCTCCAAGTGCATCACTTCCTAGATGAGCTTAACTAGTTCTGTTGCTTGAAGTACCATATGCTCTTTTGACAGCCAAAATCCTGTCGCCGATATAGACCTCTCCCTGTGAGCTCTAGCCTCAGATGCATGAATTTATGGGGTATCTTTAGTAAAGATGTGCATATGACACTCTGCCCTGCAAACCTTCCCACCTTTCTAGATGATACATCATCACTCATGCCAAAACCAAGAATTTAGTCTTGATTTATCTCCTTTCTTCCTTCCCTACACCAACATTATGTTTAATGTGATTAGTGATAGGCTTAGTTTTAAATCTATCATCTTGTTATTCATTTTCTATTTGTTGCACCCATCTTTTGTCCCTATTTCTCTTCATTTTATGCATTGTTTTAGAGCAGTTGAGTATTTTTATGATGCTGTTTTATCTCTTTTTTTGACTTATTTATCTGTAAACCCTTGTTTTCTTATGGAAATAGATACTTTTGCGTTTGCAGTGTACACCTTTAGCTTTGCCTCCAAGTGATGTTATGACATTCCAAACCTAAGTGTCTTGCAATAGCATACTTCCATTTCACCCTGCCATAGTTTTAATATAATGTTGCCACACATCTTACTTCTAACATGCTATAAAACTCATGCTATATCATCATTAATTTTTAAATAGACTAGTATTCTTAAAGCTAAATACTAAGAAAAAATGATAATTACCCTTGAAGTTATCATTTCTGATGCTCTTAAACTCACAGTTGAAATTCAGTTTTTCAGCTGTTATTATTTTCCTTCTGCTTAAAGTACATTCTTTTTTTGAGAGAGAGAGAGAGAGAGAGAGAGAGAGAGAGAGAGAGAGAGAGAATTTTTTAATATTTATTTTTTAGTTTTTGGTGGACACAACATCTTTATTTTATTTTTATGTGGTGCTGAGGATCAAACCCAGAGCCCCGCGCATGCCAGGTGAGCAGGCTACCACTTGAGCCACAGCCTCAGCCCTTAAAGTACTTTCTTAACATCTCTTACAGTGAATATCTTTTGGCAGTGAACTTTTCTGCTTTTTTATGTCTACAAAAAATATTTCTTTTTGTCTTTGTTTTTGTAAAAGATTTCATTTTTTCAATATCGATTTTTGATTCAGAACAAAATTGTGAAGAAGGAACTAAGAGTTCCCTTATAACTCCTGCCCTACATGTGCTTAGCCTCCAGCATTATCAACACCCCACCAGAGTGGCATGTTGCTTAAAATTCATAAATCTACACTGATGGATCGTTATCATCCAAAGTCTGCAGTTTACAGGTGGGTTCACTCTTGGTGTATACTGCATGCATCTGGATAAATGTAGAATGATGTCTACACTGTAATTGGGCATACAGAGTATTTTCATTGTTTTAAAAATCTTCTGTGCTCTGCCTGTTTGTTCCTTCCCCTGATCCCCAACCCTATCAACCTGATCTTTTTTGCTGTTTTCTTTCTTTGCCTTTTCCAGAACGTCACATAGCTGGAATCATAAAGCATGGAACCTTTCAAGATGAGCCTCTTTCATTTAGTAATATGCACGTAAGCTTCCTCCATGTCTTTTTGGGTCTCATTTCTTTAGCACTAGACAACAATCTATCCTCCGGAAGTTCCACTGTTTTATTGATCTATTCACTTGCTGAAGGATATCCCGGGTACTTCCAAGCCTTGGCCACTTGAAATAAAGCATCTTTAAATACCCAGCTTTGAGTTTTGAGCATAAGCTTTCACTTTTCTCCCTTATTTTTTACCATCCCTCTGCAGTTTACTTTTATCTTCACTTGCTCCTTCTTTGATGCTCCTCCTTCCTTTATGAAGATCTGCGTTTCTGATCTATATTATTGTCTTCTCTCCAAAGAACGAATGTTAACATTTCTTACAACGGAGGACGACTGGCAAAACATCCCCTCAATGTTTGTTTGTTTGAGAAAGTTTTTATTCCTCCCTGCCCTTAGAAGGAAATTTTGTGGATGTAGAATTATAGGTTCATGGGATATTTCCTCTCAACACTTGAAGTATTTTTAAATATTTCATTCCTCTGTCTTCTTACTTGCATGACAGTTTGAAAATGATATGCCTAGGTATAGGGATTTTGTTTTCTGTGAGTTTTTTTGTTGTTTGTTTGTTTGTTTGATTTTGGTTTTTTGCTTTTTTTTTTTTTTTTTACATTTATCCTCATGATATTTTCTGAACTTCCTGGATTTGCCATTGATTTGGGAAATTCTCAGTCATCATTTTTTTCCAAAAATTATTTTGTTTCTTTCTTCTCTTTCTTGCATTTTCATTGCATATTTTTTATAATTTTTGGGTCCTTTATTATTGTTCTTTTTTTTTCTTTTTCTCTTAAGTCCTTGCTCTCTTTGATTATTAAGAAGCTGGCATGTTTCAAAATGGCTTCTTTTTTCCTCCCCCTGCCAGAATCACCAGAGGACTTTTCTCTGATATTTATTATGAGAACCTGGCTAAGCTTCTGGAGGCAAAACTTACAGAAATACGAGGGACCCCCTGTGACTGTGTTCCCTGAGTTAGAAGTTTTCTAACTCAAGTTCTTCACATGGAGACTCTAGCAGTTCACCAACTTTTTATATTTTTAAAATTTGTTGTGTTTAGATATACATGACAGTTGGGTGTGTTTTGACAGATAATACATACATGGGGTACAACCCATTACAATTCTGATCCCATTCGTATGGTTGAACATGTTGTGGCGTAACACTGGTCATGTATTCATGCAGGAGTATAGGAAAGTTATGTCTGATTCATTCTATTGTCTTTGCTATTCCCATCTCTCTATTTCATTACTAATTACTGTAGTGGTTTCTGCTGTGGTTCTACTCTAGTTACCTGGGAGTCCTTTCACTTGGCATTTATACTTTGTTCTAGGATGCAATACACTTATTTGATCCTTTTGGATTTTGCTTTTAAGATATCTTAAGCAGGGCTGGGGATGTGGCTCAAGTGGTAACACGCTCGCCTGGCATGCGCAGGGAGCTGGGTTTGATCCTCAGCACCACATAAAAATAAAATAAAGATGTTGTGTCCACCGAAAACTGAAAAATAAATATTAAAAATCTCTCTCTCTCTCTCTCTCTCTCTCTCTCTCTCTCTCTCTCTCTCTCTCTCTCTCTCTCTCTCTTTAAAAAAAAAAACAGCATTATTTCTAGGGATGAATTATCCTCAACACTGAGGCAAGATCTTTCTGAGCATTCTACCCAATGTTCTCTGAATTAGAGGTTTTCTAATTTGGTTCTTAAGGACAAGCACTATTTGCAGACTTATGCAAGCATCAGTAATTCTTTCTACTGATCCTTTCAGGTGGTTCTTTTCTTAGACATGGTGGTTCCTCACCTGCTCTGATCAGGATTTAGCTAAACCTTTAGGGGTACTTCTTATATATTTCCAGTTGGAGAGTTGGCTGTCTATGGTCTGAGACTTCTGAAACCATCAGTGCCAGATAAAAATTTTCCTCCTCTAAAATTGTTCTTTTCAAGTCTTTTGGTCACAGTGGTGCAAAAGCTGACTAAAACCTATCAAAATGGAATGGTAGTTTGATTTACTTACCTCTTATTCCCAGTCCTGTGGGTCTTCTTTTTGAACTCTTATTGTCAAATATTATTGTTTTTGAAGTAGGTTTCTTACAGATATCATATAGATGATTATGGGTCTTTATAAAGTCTGTTTTTGTCCACTCTACTGACCTATATATTTTAATTGGTGTTTTAGGCTATTTATATTTGTTATTTATTAATGTTAGGGCTTAGGTCTGGCATGTGTTTGTTTTCATTATTTCTAATTTCTCTTTTCATTATTTCTTAACTTCCTTTGGTGATTTAAGCATATTTTGAAACCATTTGAATATATTTAAAGTATTCTAGAATATATTGCCTTATATACTATTTTTGGTTTTTGGTAGGTATTGAAATATTCATTCATAACTTACCATTGTCTCCTGCTATCACTGTTATAACACTTCAAATAAAGGATAGAAATATCATTTATACATATACTACTGATTAAAGGATAGAAATATCATTTATACATATAGTATTGATTTTTCAAAATTTACTTTAGAATTTTCTTCACATTCACAGTTCACCACATCAGGTTGTATTACATGTTTTTATTCAATATTCAGCTATAATTCGGAAATCTCATGGGATAAGAATAGTGTATTTACTCTTATTTCTTACCCATCCCATTATTATTCTTTGCTTTCTGTAGTTCTGAGTCTTCCTTTTTATTATTGCTTATCATTAGAGAGCTTCCTCTAGCCATTCTTTAAGGGTAGGTCTACTGATGACAAATTTTACTCTTTGACCATTGTTTCAGAATACCTCTATTTCCCTTTTATTCTCAAAGAATAGTTTCACCAGATATAGAATTCAACTTTGAGAATTCTTTTTTAGTGCTTAAAAAACACTGAGCTACTTTTTTTCTGGCCTGGTTTCATATGAGAAATTTGCTGTCATATAAGCTGGTTTTTCTCTATAAGGTGATGTGTCATTCTGTGACTGCTTTCAAGATGTTTGGATGTTTTTTATCTAGTTTTCAGGACAAAAAAAAATTATAATGTATTAGATTAGATTTCTTTGTATTTATCCTCTTGAATAATCACTCAACTTCTTGAATCTGTAGATTTATGTCTCTCATCAAATTTAGAAAATTGTTAGCATTAATTCTTTAAAAAACACTAAGCCCCAATGCTATTCTGTTTTCTTTCTGGGACTCTATTTTCATGATTCTTGGAATTACATTATTATTTCATAGATCCCTGAGGCAATATTTTACAGTCTCTTTTCTCCTTGGTTTTCAGATTGAATAGTTCCTATTATTCCATGGTATAGATTTTTGATGACTGACATACAAAAAATCATACCAGGAGTGACTTAAAAAACAGTAATTTATTCCCTCACAGTTCTGTAGCCAAGAAGTATGAAATCAAAGTGTTGGTAGAGTTAGTGCCTTGTGATGTCCATTAGTTTCAGAACTCCCTCCTTAATTTGAGGAATGGCCACTTTGTGTTCATATGGCATTCTCCTTGTCTGTGAATTTCTGTGTCCAAATTTTCCTTTCTATAAAAATACTCATCATATTGAATAAGAGCTACCCTAATAAACTCATTTTAACTTGATTACCTCTTTAAAAGACCCTTTCTCCAAATAATATTACATTCTAAAATACTGGGCATTAAGATTTCAACATGCAAATTTTGATGTTATGTTAACCCAGAACATCTACCCTAAAGTTCATTGATTATTTCCTCTGAAATATTCTGCTACTGACCCTCCAATGAGTTTTTGAAAATTTCTTTCTTGTGTTTTTCAATTATGTAATTTCCATTTGATTCTTTTTTATATATTATTTCTTTAATAAAATTATATATATATATATATTTGTTCATTTGTTTCAAAGGAATTTATATTTGCTTGTTGAATAATATTTGTGCTAGTTGCGTTACATTCTCTCTCAGATAATTCCAACATCTGATTCATCTTGATAATAACATGTGTTGTCTTTTCTCATTCTTGTGATTTCTTTTGACTCTTAATAAGAAAAGTTATGTTCTATGGTATTCTGGACATTATATTGCAAGTTTCATTCTCCTATTTAATTTTTTTTTCTTACATACCATCTCCCTGTTTGGATTGAGCAGGCAGATTCTGGACTACTTTTTTGGGCTGTGGTTCCAATGACTGTTTAGTCTTTTTGCATTACTATTTTGATTTGCTTTGTCTGTGCCATGGGATTTCCTACTAGTCCATGATTCCCTCCTCAGGGGAGGACAGTATTTCCTCTAACTTCCTGATGATTTTAGATGAAGGGTAAATCTCTGGCCTTCAGAGATGGAATACTTTTCCCTAGACCTATTTGTTTTCAACAGGATTTCTCTTTGATCCAGGAGAAAAATGTATCTGAGATATCTTCTGCTACTTAGTTGGGGGTTTGGAGATTCCAGTCTTGTATCATCTTATGCCACTGGATGGTATTTGTGGTACCCTGGGTCAATGTTGTTTCCCCAGTTCTACCCTACTCTCAGTCAGTTTGACCACCTTTCAGCCATTTATAATTTTCCAGTGGTTGCCTGTTTTATTATTTCTAGAATTTGTAGTTAATGGGGAAAAGGAGGAAGTGTTAAGTCTGTGCCAGCTTGGAAATTCCAGGAAAAAAAAATGTTCTTATTCTTTAAAAAAATATGTTTTCTATTATTTACATGGATTTTGGGTAGAAGGTAATATATACACATAGGTCCAGACATTTGACTTTATGCCATATTTTTAAGTTGGTTCTGCTAGCTAAAAGATTTCCTAAGGCATATTTTTCCACCCTGGAGTTGCTTGAAAATAATTATTTGCATCCTTCCATAGTTTTAATGAATTTTTGTTGCTGATTAGGCTTCAAGATGGGGAGAGGGCTTTGTGAGTATCCAATTATGAGCTATGGAGAAGCTGAAGTATGGAAAAGCATAGATCACAAATGAATCTTTATAAAGGGAAAAGGAAAAAATTTCATAAATTAATAAAATAATATTATGTCTTCTTTTTTTTTTATTTTCTCCATTTCTTATTAGTTCCATTCCAAACTATCTGCTGTTTCACTAGTAGGAATGCAAACTATTATCTAGACATGAAATACATTAAACATTTCAATAAAGTTTTGTATAAATTTTTTCTTATTGGTCATTCTTGGCGGCAAAACTATTTACTCTTAATATAGAGATGTTTAATTTTGTTAAACCAACCAGAATTTTTAACAAGTTCCTATTCATGATAATCCATGTGAAATCTAAAAACAATGACAACAAAAACAGTCCTTAAACTCTAGCTCTCAGTGTTAGTTTCAATGTCATGAGATTTACTCATCTGTCATTGTTTGGAACCTCATTAGGAAGAAAGAAATTTCAAAGGTTGTTATTAAAATCCCTTATGAGTTGATGAGATAAATAGTTACATGGGTTTCATTGGGGAAAGCAACATGCCCATCTGATAGTAAACTTTGATTATCCCAAGAAAATTTTATATAAATCAATGAAAAAATGTTTAAGTGCATTATATATGCCCTGCATTCTGACAGTCTGTAGGAAATACGCATAAGACAAAGTGCCGCAGTCCTGCTGCAGCAAAATAACGGGGGTGGGGTGCCGAGGAACTTGTGTACATTGTTACGGCAGGAGTGGGAGCCGTTTATTGTAGGACTGGAGGGGTATTTATACATTCCACACAGCTTATCTTAATTAACATAAACTAGATACAGCAGTCAATCAATCAGGGATCTCCACACTTAATGGCTCGCTGGCGTTACTTCACAAACCACTCCCTTGGCATTTTGCCAGGCGCCATCCTGATTTACAGACTTTAACAACAAAGTTCATTCCATTGCTCACAACTTGGATTTGGAGAAAACAAATGCATACATAGAATGGTTAACTGGAAATCTGAGACACTTTTCCTCAGTAAAGCAAGAGTCCAATGAATGAAAGGCCAAGCAAATAATGTGAATTGGAGAAGTCAAGCAAGGCCTTTAAGAGTAGGAGAAATGTGAGCTGGTATTCAAATGATGAGTCTAGAATAGCATAAGGGAGAGAAAAACACCCCAAGACTAGACCCAGAGGTGGAAGGAATCTGGCCAATATTTCCTAAATAAAGGAGAACAGCATGTTCAGAAAAGGGTGAAGCTTTAGGAAACTGGCACAGAGATGAATTATCAAGCCAGAAGATCCCCCTGATGTTCTAAAAGAAAAAAAAAGATCATGTTTATCAATGGTAAATGGGGATAACAAATAACAATCTCTGTCCCCTGCATTGTGCCCTCTAATCAGATAGATGAAGACAATGGAGAATCTAAGCTTAGTTATTTCTTCAGCTCTTGGATAGAACAATTATGATTCTTCTTTTCTTCCTTTTCCTTCTTCTTCTCCAAATGTTTTAATTCCTGCTACTGTGGGCCCAGCCTGCCCTGCAGTTACATTGCACTGAATATGCAAATTTACTTTTAAGTGAGGCATGCTTAGTCGAAAGAAGCTTTTGTTAGGATTCTGAGATAAAACTTCCCTTCTACAATTCCAAAAAGGAGTTCCTATTTTTTATGACCTATTTCCATGATGATTTTTATTTTATTTCTTTTTTTTCAGCAAATACATGCTCTGAACACTGAGCCCCAGAATAAATGTTTTAAACTGTAAGTTTTTTGTTTAGACTTTAAGTGACAGGTGAATAACATAGATACAGAAGCACCTTGCATTCTCAGTGTATATATTTGTTATGGTTTGGATCTGAAATATTCTCCAGAGTCTTATATCTTCGGAGGGCTTTTGGGAAGGGATTGGATCAGTAGGGCTCTGACTTCATCAGTGGATTGATCCATGGATGGCTGAATAGACTACTGTGAGGAGGAACCTAGTTGGAGGAAGTAGCTTATTTTGCCTTTTTTCACTTAGTAACAATGTGCATTTAAATTTCTTCCATGCCTTTTCATGGCTTGATTGATCATTTATTTTTAGTGCTAGACAACGTCTGGGATGACCACAGTTGACCCATTCACCTGCAGGGCATTTTTGTTTGTTCCCAGGTTTTAGCAAATATGAATAGAGCTGCTTTAAATATCCATGTTCAGGTTTTTGTGTGGACACAAGGCTCACTTAAGTTGGGTAAGTACAAAGGAGCATGATTATGTAGTCATAGGGTAAGAATGTTCAGTTTTTTAGGAAACTGCCAATCTGTCTTCCAGAGTGAATCCTAATGTGAACCATGGACTTTGGGTAATAACAATGTGTCAGAGTGGGCTCTTACATTAACAAAGGTACCCGTACGATGGGGGATGTTGGCAATGGGGGAGCTTAGGTATGTTCAGGGAAAGAAATAATATGGGAACTAACTTTCTGTACCTTCCACTCAACATTGCCATGCCCCTAAAACTGCTCTCAAAAAGATAAAAATCTATTAAAAATAATAGTAAAAACAAGTGAGCAAGGAAGAGGGATTTTTTAAAATAACATAAACATCTAAAGCTCCTTAAAGTCAGAATAAGGCATGATTTATCTTTCTGACTCTTCAGCCTGCCAAGTATCACGGTAAGCAAAGTATGCATTTGATTTCTGCCATTCACTTTGCATCTTTCTTCCTTCTTCCTCCCTTCCCATTTCCCTCCCTCCCTCCCTCCCTCCCTCCCTCCCTTCCCTCCCTCCCTCCCTCCCTCCCTCCCTCCCTCCCTCCTTCCTTCCTTCCTTCCTTCCTTCCTTCCTTCCTTCCTTCCTTCCTTCCTTCCTTCCTTCCTTCCTTCCTGTCTTTTGGTGCTGACAAGCCTTGTCACAGAGTAGCTGAGGTTTTCCTTAAGGTGTTATCTCTTTGCTGATTCTATCTTTGCTGAGTAATTCCTTCACTCAGTTTAGTCGAATTCCAATCAAATTAATTGTTTGGAGATTCTAAGAGCAAAATATTCCTTAGATAGTAACATTTAATCTAGCAATGCACAGAGCCATGAGGCTAGAAGTTTACTGACATCCTTCTTACTTGTGGAAATAGCAAAACTCTGTGGAATATGTAAGCCAGAAGCATACGATTATTATTCCTCACCATTGTTTTGGAGATAAACCATTAGGTTAACTCAATTTTAATTTGAAATAATTGCTTTTAGCAATTTTATTTTATAACTAACTGCATAGGTTCATCTTGTTTCATCTTCTGTTGCCATAGGAACAAATAGATAAATTAATACAATTGTCTGGGCATAATGCAAATAATTTCTTTGATGTATTGTTTTCCATTTTAGAATGGAATGCTTGTCAAATTGAAGGGATAGAATTATCCTACAAACTTTAAATATCATAATGTTGATAACACATAGTCCATCTATCATTACTTTTAAAGATACTTGGAAATTCTAGCTTGATTCATTATCATAATGTTAACGCTGCACATAGAACATCTGCATTTTATTTTCCTTCTCACGAATATCATGGTAATTAAATTACTGTTCCATGGTGTCCGCTTTTAAGTACTGTATGTACAAAGAAAATGTGGGAACTTTTTCTCAACAAAATCACATCCCCAACATACAAAAAAGCTTTTCTAATGGATTTACTTGCATAAATAAATCCTTCTCTAGAGTTCAAGTAAAAATTCAAACCAAAAGCCTTGAAGGAACATGCCACCCATGTCCAGGGAAAGTGGAGAGACCAGAACCTGACCCCTGCTTTGTGAATGTGGTATTCAAAGGAGTATCCCAAGCTCACAGGCAAGGAACTGCCTAAGGGAATGGAAAACCCAGGGAAGGAGTGTCTTCAAAGGCATCAAGTTTGGGAAAGGGGAGGCAGAGGGGAGCAAAGGTAGGGATAGTTTCAATAACTATAAAAATCAAATGGATTTACTAATAACAAGTCTGTATGACCAGAATCTATAAGAGTAGTTTGTTCAGAGTGCGGGGGCCAGGGTCGCACTGTGTAGGTTGCAATCCCAGGTTTGCCCCTTGCTAGCACTGGGATTTTTAATAACTTACTCTACCTGTCCGAATCTCAATTGTCTCCTTTGGAAAATGGATGTTTCCCAAAGTTGTAGGAAGACTAACATGAAATGCTCAGGAAGTGTTACTACTATGCCTGGCCTATAACAAGAGTTAACCAACATGAGCCATTACTGCTAATGAGGAAACCAGCAGTCACATACGTATGCTTTTCACTGGGATTCCATCAGCTTTGGTGATAGGAATGTTTATATCATTGTGATCTGACACTGTGACTAGCAATTAAAGATGACTTTAATTAAAATGAGGTAATTAATCCATGTCTTCATAAGCACTACGTGTTTGATGAGGTGTGTCAAAACAAAGTATTCAAAAACAAAAATGACAGAATCAAAGTGAAAAGGAAAGGGGGATTCTGGGTGGTAATAGGTCAGGGGTTTCCATGGTGGACACTGAATGCAAGAGAGAGTCTGAGTCAAGGGGGAAGTGGTGGGGCAGGAGCAACGGAAAAGCTGTCATAATGTCCCCATCTCTTGTCACCCCCCCTTCTCTTTTCTCTGTCCTTCAGCCATACTGATTTAGTTCCCATAAAACATTGTCTTTTCCCACTTGGGCCTTTGGACCTGCTCTCCCTTCTGCCTGAAACATTCTCACCCCCATTCATTGAACTAAAGCTTCTGTCCTTTAGGTATCAATTAAAATGCATCTTTCCAGAAACCTCACTGATGCACTGGATTGGGTCAGGTACCACTACTCAATTCCACCGTAGCACCAGGTGCCTGCTCCATCATCCCATGATGCTGTGTTCCTTGTTGAATGTTTGTCTTCCCTGATGGACATGTGAGCTCCATGAGGGTGAAGACTGCCTCGGAGGTCTCATGTATCCAGACCTACTAGTAACCAGGGGTGCTCAATAATTACCTTGTCTCATTGGTGTTCTTCTGCACCCACCTGTCCCAATCTCCCTTGGTGGCCCCAGGGCTCAGGACAATGCTTATACCCCCACAGGGTGGGGAAGAGAGGATAGATAATAGACAAGATTTTTTTCCTTTTATTGATCTCCGAGGTTTTCAGTCCTACTACCACAAGCCCATCCATGACCCCCTAACTTCCCATTTGTGGTGCTGGGGATCTCCTCCATTGGGTTCCAATAGCACTGAATGCTATGATAGAAACAAGGACTTGGGAAATTTCTAAGGATAGTCCTTTACACATTGAATGATAATTAAATAACAACAACAACAACAACAACAATAGCTGAACTATATAGAATGTTAATCTTGTGTCATGTCATTCACTTTGTGCATGATCTTATGAAGTGTATTAGGATTAATACTCCCTTCTACAAATAAGAAAACTGAGGCATAATTCAGAGGAACAACTTTGAACCTAAACTCTTAACCAAGATATAATTTAGCATCTAATGGGTATAGGTATTAGCAACAATGGGCCAAGCAAGGCCAGATGCTAAAAACTGCAAAAGATTTCTCAGACCTTGGTCTTGGAGGTGAAAGTTGGTGGAGAATTCATTCAAAAAATATTCAACAGGTGCTGAAATGACAACTGAACTAGTGGGATGAATTGCATGGTGGGGTGTAGGGCAAGACACGAGGAGGGTACAGGTCTTGTGCCTTGGGAGAACAAGTCACTTGGAAGACCTTTTAATCCAATTTGCACCTGCATAGCCACAGGCATTCAAATAAGGATTGTGGTACTTGGACCATTTCTGTTTCTGAGTTAATGGGGGAAAGTTAATCCTTATGCTCCTTGGGGACTTTTTTTCCCTTGGTCAATGGTCAGCTTTTTCTTGTACTTAAAAGGGGAGAAAACAAAGTCCAGCTTTGAAAGCATATGGTACAATTTTAAGTTATTAGACCATTATTAATATGCAGGGGAACACTTCCAAAATGTTCTCCTAGGCCTTTGATTCAAGGAAAAACTATTTTATTAATCTGTGTAGTATTTTCTATCCAAAGGCAGCTAATCTGTACATTTCATGGTTTAACACTCTCAGAGACTTTTGAAGAGAGGGCGTTTACCCACTTTTTGCTAAACACATTTAGTACTATCTTTCTTTGTTCATTCAAGAAATGTTTTCTGGCCAGCTAAGGGGCATGCTTTGGTGGTACCTGCAGAACACCTGTGGTTCTTTTGCCTCCTCTTTGGCTCACTAACCACCTGTGCATTGACAGATGTCTATGACTATATATTTTATAATTTAGCAGCTAAATCAGTTGTTGGTTGACCAAGCAATATGGTATAATGAAGACAGCATGAGAAGATATAGATGTGAGCTCTTGACCATCACTCACTAGCCTCTAATGAGTCCAACAGATACTTATTAAGCACTCATCATGGACTGCACACTATGCCTTAAAACAAAAAGATGGAACTTGTCAAGGTGAATAGATGAAGGAGTGGCACAAGGTGAGCCATCTTAAAATGAATAGTTTTAATTCTGACTTTACTTGTTACAAGTAACATTAGTCTACATGAACCAGTTCAAATAAAAAGGATTTATTATCAGATTTCTTATCAGGCCAAAGAGGTGCCTCAAGGGAATGTAGTTGAAAACAAAGGCTAGACAGGCCTTATTGGAACCAAAACTTGGAAATAAGCAAAGAAGGATTTCTGAGGCTGTTCTCCACCTCATTTTCTCTGCTTGCTTCTCTCCAGTCTTTACAAAGCACCTTTCTCTATTTATCATTACTAAATCTGTCTCATAACAGGTGCCTCAAGCTCAATTCTAGTAGACCCATGGGCCCAGTTGCTCAGAGCTGAGTGTCTTAGTTTCCCAATTCTTGCTTCCACAGAGTAAAACTGAGTAAGCTTCAGCTCAGATCCTATTGGATGAAGTCCTTCACAATAAGTTTTGTTATGGGGCAATAGATTTCCTAGATCAGTTGCCCATCCTTGACCCAGGTAGCTGAAAGTGGCAGGATGAGGCTGCATCACATGGCATCCTTAGTTTCTGCCACTCAATGGAGGAGGAAAATAAGGCATGGAAAGTTAACTTATTAATATATTTTGTAGATATTTGAAAACTTTGCCTTGATGCTGAGAGCCATAGCCAAGTAGGAATGACACATGGCAATTTCCTTGTCAGCCTACCCAATGTTGCTTAGAGGGAGGACTCTCCATTGTGGAAATGGGCTTGCCTTGGACCCAGGTCATTTGCAGTGACATTGCATGAATGTTTGAGAGTTTTGATTTGAAAGGTGACCTTGCTCAGGGATTAGGGTGGATCCGGGGTTTAGGGTGAACCCTGCTGGGAATAGGGCATATATTGAGTTCCCATTGAGTTCTCGCGGGATTCAGAGGGTATTTGGTATGCAGAGCCCGGTAGAGGGTGAATTTTCCCCAGAACGTGCATGTAGAGTGCCGGTGAGAGTTGGGGAATAAAGAGTTGCTGTTTTAATCTACAAGGCTTTTGTGGTGGCTCGGTGATTTTGTGCCCAGCCAGACTGCGGCACCTTGGCATAATTTTAATAAGGGTTAAATGACCCTAAATTCTGTAATGATCTGATGGAGCTTACTGGAATTTTTTTTGCCCACTGTTGGGCCACTCTCAATAATGTGCCAATATGTGCAAGAAAATGTATCACGGTGCACAAAATGTCTGTGAAATAATGCAGAGAGAAAATTATTCCATTTATGAGCCATATCTTCCAACACCAGCTCTCTGGATGGTCTTGAACACGGGGGGTTAAAGTGGTAATTTACTTTCCAAATTCAAGTTGGAATTAATTTTCAACCGAGCCGTATGATTCTTTTAAAAGCTTATAACATTATTTGGAGCAAAATGATAAGAAGAGAGAAATAGCTAAAACATGCCTTAGTAACCAGGATATGCCCTTACAAAAGGGAAGACAAGAAATTGATGCTGTTAAAAGGATAATGTACTTTTCTTTTTCTTGATGAAAGATTTCTCTCCCAAGAGGTACATGGTCATAGCTATTTTTTTTTTCGATCAAGGAAGTGATTCAAGTGATTCTAGTTGTTGAACTACCTGTTCAGCGAGGGACATCACCAGAACACATCCATTACAAGAACATTTCAATGATTTTATTTTTTTAATGATCTCATCAAAGCAGAGAAATTAGGAGTAGAGTTTATGCAAAATGGAACAGTGGGGATGTTAATGATTCTTCTTGGGAAACTGATAGAATAAGCCACAGTTTGATAGGCAACTCATTAAATAGTCTCACTTTGTGTGGTTTACTTCCTTGAGTCATACCTTTTTAAGATTCCAACAGGATGTAATAGAGGAAAAGACAGACCCACACGCTGGCTCTAAACCCCAGTAGCCTCTCCTCTGTGAAAACTTCATCAAGTGATGGACCTCAATATCTTCATTCTCATCCAGTCGACGCGGAAGTCAGGTGAGATTTCCTGATGTCTTGGAACTTTGACTGAGGTCCAGAAGCTGAGGAACAAAGGATATGAAACACTCATGCAGATTTAAAAATGAAGCCCAAGCCGTTGGCTCAGGGGTAGTTTCACAGTTCATCAACTACTTTATGAGAAGATGGAGAAGAGAAGCAGAGTCTCTTTGGAAAAGAGAAGAACGGAAGAGTGTGCTTCCCTCACCTCAAGTCCATTGCTTGTAGAAGAGAAGGTTCTCAAAAGGGAAGTTTAACCCCTGTCCCACCTGGGAGTTGGGCAGCTGGGATCCCATGATCACTCGGGGACTAACGTTGAACATGGGGAGAGTCTTCACCCACTGTCTGCATCCCCTTCAAGTCCTCTACTCAGTGAAGTCTTCCCTGACCATTTAACTACAATTGCCTTTTAGAAAATCCCATCTCTCTCTACTGTTTCATTTTTTTTTCCTCCATAGCATACATTACTTTCTAATTTATTATGTAATTTGTCAGTTATTTACTTAATTCTCTATTCCTCCCAAGAAGGTAAATTTTATCTGAACAGGGTCCATGTGTTGTCTGTCACTATATTCCAAGTGCTTTGAATGGTACCTGGGGAGTGGTAGGGCTTCAATACATTCTTAAAATGAGTTAAATCACAACCTAATGCCTATGTCCTTGCGATTTGAGAGATGCAGTGCACCTGACCCTCTGGGGGGGGGGGCACACTGTTTTGAAAGGCCCTGAGGACAGGAACTGAGCAGTCTACAGTGAGATAGTCAGGAAAAAAATATGGGCCAAGTGTGTGCAGAGGGTTGAAATTGGCTCAGATAATTAAATAAGTGGGTCCAAAAGGACAACCCCAATCAGAGAAGGACCTGAGAAGGAGTGACCAGTGATCAGCAGAAGGAACATCCCAAAGGTAGGAAAGAAAACACCACGGAGCCATCAAGAAGGGTTCTCTGCGCCAGCATTGGTCAGTTGCCACAGTTAGTGGGCCACCAAGCCCAATTAAGGTAGGGATCTTTCCTGTTGGATGGGATCTTTCCTGCTCGTCCCTCTCCCCTTCCTGCAAAAACCCCGGAGGAAAGGGAGCCAAATTATTCACTTGGATGGAGAAGTGGAAGAGTGAGGCAAGGGTTTAATAAGGATGCTGCTGGGGTCCTCACCTTCCCACTGTAGGTTTCCAAGCCAAGCTCGAGGTGGGTCATTGTAAATCTATTGAGAGAACAAAAATTTGATTTTAGAAAACACTGGACTTGCAAAATACCTCCCCCAAATAAGAAATCCTTATATGTGAAAGTGACAACAAATGATGGGGAATCCATTTGATGTTTTACTGAACTTTAATTGTTTTTAAAAAGCAGGTTTTAATGGCAAAGATGAGAAGCAAAAATTAGCTTTCTTCCTTTCCATACCTTACTGAGCCAGCTTGTCCAAAAAGCCACAGATGTGTGAAATAAGCAAGGGAGGGCATCTAAATTGCCTAGCATGCTGCATGGCACACAGTAGGTCCTCAATACATGTCTATGGCTGGTGGTAGCATCAGTCTTTGCAGCCTTCCAGAAATATCCCCCACTGGACTTCCAGTCTCTGCCACGTGTCCCTACTCAGTTTGTATGTTTCTGTATTTACTGTCTCTTTCATGGACATTTCTCTGGTATTTCACAAAACAGAGACTAGATTTCCTTTTCATTTTCATGAGTTCTAGCAATAAACATGAAGATTTATAAGGCAGCCGTAATTATCGAGGGCTTATTAAGATACCAGGCATGCATAATTTTATCTCCTGCTTACCACAACCCTAAGAGGTCATTACAGAGTATAGAAGAGTCCTTTCAGAGCCTATTGAATTTGCCTGAGCTGGCCCAGCTGGTTTGCAATGTGATGTGGGAATGCAGAGCCAAACAACCAGCCAAAGAAACTAGCTGGGGCTGCTCCCCGATCCTGAGAGGAGAGTCCTGCTCACAATTGGAATATGCTGTCATCCTCTACTGCACACCTTATCTGCAGATTCTTTTTCTTTTGTGGAATCAGAACAATTAATACAGTTCCCTTCGCTGAGTTCCTTGCCCGGAAGGTAGAGTTTGTAATCTCATCACAGGTCTGTAAGATGAAAACCAGCTCTCCTGGTTCAGCAGGTAAAATCAATGCTTCAAATAAAAAGCCTTGAGTCTCAATTATTGAATGCAATGGTCCAAACAAACTCTGGTTGTCCAGGCAAAAATATCGGCAAGAATCCCTTTGTCTGTTTCTAATTAAGCCTATCTCCAGATCCCCTGCCTTACTCATCCCACTTGGATGAGTGTTTAAGTCATGAATCAGCAGGCAGGGTCTGGTTACTTTGCTTTGATTGAAATGCTCCATGGCATTGTGTTCCCAGAAGCAGAGCTAAGACTTGTGACTGATAGCCACCAGGATAGACACCTACAAGTCAGCAGATCACATAGTTTAGCTGTTAGTAAATGCAGAGCTTAATCATCTTTAAACACCTCACATATTATGTTGTATGTATCCTTCTTCAACCTCACTTCTTCCCCCTTCCCAATTAGTGCCAGCTGAATTAATGAGTTGCTCCTCTAGTACATAAGCTCTCCCAGAGAATGAGAAAGTACAGGGAGAAATATTTCCATGCCTCTAACCAGGGTACAAGCATTTTCTCTCTTACAGTGCTGCTTTCTATCCAGCTGATAAAAGGACTTCTATTATGACTCAGCCATCTATGGGCATGTGGAATTTTATTAGCTCTTCCTTTGTCAGTAAAGTGGAATATAGGTGTGCTAGCACATATAACAGGCACATCCTCAGGAAGAACATAATTAACAATTCAGATTTTTATTTTCTGATTATCTGTAGATTTATTGCTCACACTTTAGGGAGACACTGGATAGCAGTCTGATTTAAAACTGTTCTGTCCTTGTATGGGACTTTATATCTTTTCCAATCTTTCCTTTGGCCCAGGGCATGGAGATTAGATTTGGTTTCATGAACTACTGCTTCTTATCCCTTCCTGCCTAAAATCAGAATGCTCATAAGGCAGCAGAAAGAGACCTGGTAATATATACCAATAGATCGGACTGCAGATCTTGGGATGATGTGACCTTGGCCTCACCTTTGCTTTTGCACACACTGCCATGATGATTAGGCCCAGGAAAATTGCTAATCTTCTGGAAATGGCCTCTTCTGTTTCCTATCACCCAAGTAATTGTGTTCTGAACACAAGTACATTTCAGGAAAAACACATGGGGAATTGTTCTCTGGATTTCAGTGAGCATCACATCCAGATCTCTTTTAAAATTCCTTTTGGATCTAGTTGTTTTGAATATTTCATGACTGTATATATTTAATTAATTTACACTGTCTTTCTGGCATCGTTCTTAATGCGTTCATGATATTATTTTTTTGTTAGACAACTCCTGGCTGGTGATGTCAGTGGCCCATACAAGGCATGTTGGAAGACCTTGTTAACTTAGCTAATAATGAAAGCTAGTGTTTTCTGAGCCCCTCCCCTGTAGGACACGGAATCGAGTCCTTAGGTATGCTACTTCTGGTCCTTATCACAGCCAAGTCAGGTGTGTATGATCATCCACGGTTTGTTGAGAGAGAGAAACTGTGACTCACACTGTCCAAGATGCCTTAGAAAAGAATATATTGCATCACTGGCAGAGCTAGGGTTCCAATCTAAACCCACCTTGTGGTTTTCACCTATTACCACCTACTGAGTTTCTGAATCTCTGGGCCTCGTTCTTTCCTATCTTTACAAATGGGAAAATAATACCTGTCCCTTTTATTTTCCTGGGACAACACAGAAAGCAATTGAAACAATACTCAAGAAAATGCATTGTGAGCTCTCTAGAGCTACAAATATGAGAGGTATTACTATAAGGAGACAGACGAAGTACACAGAATCTCCAGACAGTAGAATCTGGAATCTTTAAGGCAGACCAAAGTAGGAAGACTAACAAGATACACTGGCAACTAAATCATATGTCCTTCCATATACAGTCCTGCCTATATCCTGGCTTGAAAATTAACATTTTTCTTGGGGCTAAAATTTTTGTAATTTACTTTGCAAATTGTGATGGTGATCTTCTGACTGGTTCTAGTGCTCCCATCCCACATATATAAACAATAGTCTTCTAATAATAAAAAAAAGGTTCAAAAGGACCAATTTATCCTTGAAATTTTTCCAGTAAAAAGTAAAAGATTTTGGAAGTATTATGCAGATCAGGCCTTGAGGCACTTTAAGCCTCCATATTGCATTAAAAAATTAAGTCATGAGCAGCACATGATTTTTGGACTATTACCATTCAGAAAAGCACTGGTACTGCCCCTCTCCCCTCCTCTTTCTCCATTGGAATCCATAAAACATGAGTAGGCCACATAAGGCCCTGGCTAACTATATCACTTCTCTAATCACATTTCTTCTTAACACATTCATCAGGATACTGAGCAGAACTGTGGGTATTTCTTTGACCTTTGGTTTGCACATTAAACTTTCCAGCTTTTGAATTTTTGAAATAAATGGTAATGCTTGGGGAAGGACTAACTGGGGAGTGAATGAGCATGGCTTCAGGCAGGCCTGCCTTGTGGGGTTCCTGTGTGTTTGCTGCTGCCTGTAGCCCCTTAAATTTATAATCAGTGACAACAAACTCTATTGAAGAGAACCTCGTACAAGCCTGGGCTACGACTTTCTTAGTCTAAGAAAAGCTTATTGCTTGGGTGACACTAAGATTCAACACTGGAACCACTTGCTTGCCATTCCAGTCCTGCTACACTACAGCTGGTGCAGACTGCAGTGGTGTATCCACTAGTGCCGTGGTGTATGGCTTAGCAAGGAAAAACCCAGTGTGGCAAATGAGCAAAATATACAGTGAAAGGGGAGGAGCAATTCTACTGGAGAAGAAATTTCAGAATACTAGTATTGAAAAATATCATACCAATACATTTGAAAATTACAATGAAGTGAATAATTTTGAAAAGAAATTAATTACCAAGTCAAGAAAAATAAAACATAAGTAGGCCTATTAATATGAATGTTTTCTATAGAAGGTTATCTCCAGCATTTGAATGGACTTTGCTCCAAACTTATAAAGTCTGGTCCCTGTGTCCCAAGGAGCTAACATTCTGAGAGACAGGCTGGATATATAAAAACTGGGATAAAATCTAGGCATCAATAATAATTCTAGCAGTAATGACCACTATGATCATAATAGATACCAATCATTGATCAGTACTGATTTGGGCATTTAATATACATTATCTCACTTCCTTTATTACTTACACTGAGCCCATGAAATGCATAGCATCATCCCTACTTTATAGATAGGGAACATCTATAAAGATGCTTTATAGATGCTGAGAGAAGGTTAGGGATTTGCCAAGGGTCATCTTGCTAACCATTGGTAGACCTGGGTCTGTTTGACTACACTGGGGGTTTGGGTACATGATCTGATTTAGGGCCAATGTGCTCTTCAAGATTAGGAAGGCAGAGCAGAAAACAGTAAATATAAGCTTTGATTTGGGGTGACTGAAAGAAAAAAACATTTGACGAGTTTCTGTGACTGAGAAATGTTTCTATTATTTTCAGTGAAGGTTGTTATGTGTTCTTGCTGTTATACCTGAAATGTAATTTCATTTAAAAGTGATTACCATAACCATTTGCAGAGGGCACTGAGTAAGATCATGGTTTCCCTACCCCTTCTGGTTTATAATTTTTATAGATTTTATTGCTTTTCCCTGCATGTTTTTTATATCTGGCTCTTCGAATACCTCTTTGTTTGGATCAGAAATTCTTAAAGGTTTGAGATAGCACCTTGTCCATTTTTGCTGCATGGTAGTTAACTGATTCATTGTTAATGTGTTCAGAAATACAAGGCCCATCAACTGCCCATCATTGCTTCCCAGGTGCCTGCCATCCAGTATGGCACATAGTTGGGGAGGAGAAATATGATTGACCCCATGAAATGCTTGCCGTGGTGCTGAGCTGAATAAGTCCAGTTGACATGTCTTCTTGTGCTTGAAAAAGACAAGAGAAACCTGATTTTTTCCCAAGAGGGAAGTCCATCTGTCTTTGTTCCCATCACCTACTTTGGTTTCTCCAAATGTGGAGCCATCTACAGAGAGCCAAAACAAACTCCAGCATTGTCATTGAGGGACTTGGGGAATTGGCTGTGAGCAATCCAAACAGGAAATGAGGTTCAACGTTGCCTGTAGCATGAAAACAAAAGAAAGTGAATAGCAAGTTGTTTTCAGCATGGTAAACTTAACTTTATGGTTTTGCACCCCACTAGATTGCAAAGTCCTTAAACATAGGGGATTGTGCAACAAATGCGATACCTTGATTCCTTCCCTTAAAGAATAAAACATTCATTCAAATGAAATGGGACCATTCATCAATATTTGCTGAGCACTCCTTTGGGGCTGAACTGCTGTCTGCCATGGTCTCTGCTGTCATAGATCTCACTGCCTAGTAAGGAGCCAATTGGCTAATGTGTGCAGGAATTGGTTGCAACTATTGAACAACAAATTTTAGATGAAAGAAAGATTTGAACAAAAGATTTATAAACCAAAGATGGCGGAGAAAGTTTGGGCAGATAGGTCAAATGAGGACTTCAAACTGACAAACCTCTTGTGCTCCGGAATGAAAATCTACCATGTTGAGTTTTCTGCCCTCTTCCCCACCTCCTGTCTTCGTTTTGCCCTCAGGGCTCTCCAGGGCCTAATGGATTGTTAAACATTTTGATTTCTTTGGGAAAAAAAAAATGTTAGCATCTTTAAATGTCTTTTTTTTTTAATTCAAAGAGAATGACAAATTTATACATGAGACTGTGCAAGCATAAAAATGGGATCCAGAAGCCAAATAGGAGGAAGGGAAAGAAGGTAGAAGAAACAGTGAGAAGCCATCTGTTCAGAGAAAGGGGCATTTCCTTTAAAACAAAACTAGATGGAGGTGATACGTGTGAAAGGCCATGTTTTGGTGGTCCTAACTTAACTACTAGGTAGACTAAATGTACTTTTTCGTTCCATAAGGTCCTCTGCCTCCTGAGATCTTCCTCCTCCCTTTCCAGATGTACACACACACCTCACCCCAATCCAGGCCACATGGAGACCCTTAATAAGTCTAAGTACTACAAAGATGGCTATATGTCATAGAAATTAAAAATAATATTCGATGGTAGTTTATAAAAATATAATTTTCTAAAATTCTCTTAAATGTAAATATTAGCCAATATCAAAATGCGTTTCCAGCCTTCATTAACTTTTCCTGTTTCTGAGACTCGTGCTTTTCTGGTGCCCTAAGCCTGTGTTTGGCTTCCTCGTTGAGAATCACCGCTCGAGTGGACTGTCTTCTGTTTTCTTCACCCACTTCCCCACTTCCCTTGCAAGGTCATGCATGCAAAGCCCCTCCCTCCATTTATTGACCAAGGGGTTCCTCTGTTCTCTAGTCCACGGTTTATTTTCCCCTCATGTTTTAAGCAAACTGAAGACACGTTGGCCAACTTTGACTCCTACAAAGATCAGAATACAGAGCAGCTTAATTCTCTTCTGTCAACCTTCCCTCCCCTCTCTCCTTCACTTGGGGTCAGACCTGTAGGACAGACCAATGGCTTTTCAACATCTTCCAGCTCCTCACTTCCTTTCACATAAATATTCCTCCTAACAAAATCCTCACCTGCTTAATTCTGTCTTGCACTTCTCCGTACAGGTTTAGGGAATAAACTCTCCATAGTTCCTTGGGGCTTTCTTCCTAAGGGACACTCAGATAAAGGTTCATGGGATGATGGACAGACTCCACACCTGCTGATGAACTTGGGGCCACAGCTGATACTCTCTCCCTTGTCCATGGTCCACTCCAAATTTCTCTCATCCTGACCTGCTACCTCCGTGAGTCATGGTGGTTTGTCTGGTGATGTCATCTAGACCTTTATACCTGAGCTGTCTGAAAGCTTGATATCCATATCCTCTCTAGTCTAGGAACACATATCAGTTGTCAGTTAACAGGCAGTGACAGGAGGTGCCTCCATGGGCCACGTGGGTTCTGCATGTATCCTCCCCACCTCCATTGTGTGAAAGCAGCCCTCCTTCCTCCTGCTCATCAGAGGCAGTCACCCCTGGGCACGATGGTCCCTCTTTTCACCATCTGGTCCCTGGAAAACAATAGCTGAAAGTGCCCCCTGGTGGCAGCCATAACTCAATAACACCTTTGTTGTGTCCCCTTTGCCGAGTGTGTCCCCCTGGGACCAGCATCACCAATACTGAAGGGCCCAGGGTAGTGGGAACAGGAAGCACACTGGGGTAATACATGGGGACACTCCAGTTTTCATTCGTAAGTTCTGGGACTCCATGCATCCTATTGGAGATAGTGCCTCACGAAGGCTCTGATTTAGTAAAGGTGCTGCGTTATGAAGGATGCCTCCCATTCTTTCAGAATGTTTACTCCCCACTGGCATTTCAGTTGCAGGGTTGTCTCACTGAGGGACAAGAAGCCTCAGGTATTCATCCTCCTCCACATTCTATCCCTTGTTGGCTATAAATGGCTCCTTTCATCAATGTTGTCTATAGACAGAAAAAGTCTTAAAGCAGAATGTTACCTGTCTTTGAAGTCTGCGTAAGAAGTGTCTACTGGAGCTGCGCTCGGCATTTGGGGTAGGCTAACAGGTATTGCATTCGTTTTAGCATTGCTATTTAGTTTCTTAAGAATTTCTACAAACTTCCAAGCACTTACTTGTAAATAAAAAGTGAAAAATTCATGATGTGGCTTCATATTGCTTGCCTTGTGAAAACATACTATGTTTTTCAATTGTTATTTTCCTTGAATTCAGCTTCCAAGTCATTCCAAACAACAAACAACTCATTCTATCTCTCCCCCTCCCCACCTTTCTCTCTCATTGGAGGTGTACAATTTCAGCCCATAGGATTTCAGGAACTTCCCATCATTATTATCTTTTATTGACAGATGTAGCTAACCTAAAATGTTATAGCTTGTCCTTTGTCACATACAGTTTGCTTGCAGAGGGAAAGTAATTTAAAATTTAGAATACATGTGTGTGGCACAGAGTCTACTTTTGAAACAGGTTGGTACAATGACTGCATTATGTTGGTTAAAAGATCCTATTATCTGCCTTGCTCTGGATATCAAGCTATGTCATTCAAGGCATATCTGTGATCATAAGAAAAAGGAAAGGAAGCAAGTGAGTAGAAAAATATATCCCTGGTGATTTTAACATCAGATTATGAACATTTCTTCTTCAGTACATTCAGTGATTCCTTGGGATTTCCCCACACGAGGACAAGGGTTTGGATGTCCAGTGATGCTTGGTGACATATCAAGCATAGTTGCCAGGGCTCATGATTTGGAAGAAAGGGATCTATTTTCTGTTCTGCAAAGCTGCCCAACAGTCCTCTTTGCCTAACCTGTGACTGACCTGAGCCAGGAGGTTGAAGAAAGCATATATCCCTTATAAGTCAGAAGTCTCATTGGCTTGGTTTCTATCCCAAAGCAGAAAGGGTTCATTTAAATGGTGTGGATTTTCTTCTCTTACACGTGTACCTGTATCGTCTGTGATTTTAGATTTTAGAATTGCTAGACAACAGGCTTTGAAGACCTAGGTTTCAATTTTGCCTCATTAAAGAAGCCCAGGGACAATTTACCAGATGAAAGCAATGAAAACGAAGGCACTTTCAGCGCTCAGGCTTAAAGGCACTAGGGTATATGAGTCCTAGTTCTGTTTCCAGGAGGGTTTCTTTTTAGGTAAATTGTAAAAAAAAAAAAAAAAAAAAAAACCAAACAAACAAACAAACAAAAACCCAAGGGGGAGTGGTGCTCTTTCTTTACTTGGTTTCTAAGAATTTGATCCACTTTTATTTAGATTAAAAATTATTTCTTAGGCTTTTTTTCCCCCTACATTAGTTAGCAAGTACAGCTATATGAGCTCAGCCTCTAGATTTCCCAATGACGTAAGAGTGACCATGTAGAATGATAAATGAAATTACTGAAGACTCACTGCACTTGCCTTTTAAAATCTGTTCTGCTACTTTTTTCTAAGTTGTATGCAGTATATTGATAATAATAATGGATTGCATTTATATTGTTTACTAAGAGACAGATAGATAGATATTCTTTGACTTCTCACAAAAAATCTATGTATGCAGCTTTTTTGGAAAATAATTTTGCAGTCCCTTCAAAAGATAAACAGTTACCCTATATCCCAGCAATTCTGCTCCTAGGTATATACCAAAATATATGTCCTCACAAATCCTTGCACAGGACTATCCATAGCAGCATTATTCAAAATGGCCACAAAGTAAAACAGCCCATCACCTGATGAACCGATAAGCAAAATATGGTATATCTAGGCAATGGAATATTATTTGGCAATAATCAGGAATGAAGAACTAATATACTTGTTATAATATGGATGAACCTTGAAAACATTATGCTAAGTAAAATAAACCAGTCACAAAAGGCCACATATCATATGATTCCATTTATATGAAATGTTCAGAAAAGGCAAATCCACAGAGATAGATTAGCAGGTGTCCTAAGGCTAAATAGGTAGAGATGGGAATGGGGGAGAGACTGCTATGAACATGCTATTTGTTTTCGAGTGATAAACAGGTTCAAAACTTGTCTGTGATGATGGTTACACAACTCTGTGAACAGGGTAAAGTCATTGGCTAAATATACTTGTTTTTCCTTTGGTGCAGGGGACTGAACTCAAGGCTTTTCACATGCTGAGCATGCATTCTTATATCGGTGCATTGTATGGTGTCTGAATTATACATCAATAATAAATCTAGATAAATGTCTCCCTCAAAATTAAAAAGAAAAGGAAGTAGTACTATTTTGTTCCAAAGTTCTCAGTGAAGAGGCTGAGGCATGGAATAGTTAAGTCATTTGCCTGAGGTCATATGGTCATTAGGTTGCAAAGCTGGGAGCTGGGGGGAGAACCTAGGTCATCCATTGCCAGAGCCTGTGCTCTTAACCACTGTACTGCCCTGCCCTTTCTCTTTAGAAAACATAAGACAATGTCGCCTGTGATGATCATTCATAATGTAATCAAAGCACAAATCATCCATGTGTCAGATTAGTCAAGTCAGAACTGAAATGCCCAAGAAGTGTCAGCTTGCAGATCAGTTCTAGTTCACTGGTGGGGACTTCCTGGAGGGCAGGTGGAGGTGGGCTTCTGGATGTAGCAAGAAACCATGTGTGGCCCACTCTTGCCAGCACCCGCTTCCATACCTCCCTTGCACTCAAGGGCTCTGTGCTCCTGGACTCTAGGACTTCTACCTGTTAGGGGGACCTGTGTCTACCCGAATAGGTAGTTAGCAGAGGTAAGATAGGCAGCCCTTAATGCTCCTGGGAACACCAGGAACTGAGTGAAAAACACCTTCAGCCTTGTGCCCTTGTGGAGGAGAACCTGAGGCAGGGTCTGGGGTTTTGTCAGAGGTGACAAATGGGCTTCTTGATATGCCCTGGGTACCGGCTGCCTTCCATTCCTTCGTTCCTTGTTCCTTGTCTTGCTTCTCATTTCCCTACCTTGGTTTCCTGGTAGGACAAATCTATTTCTTATTCTCTAGTCTTTATCTCAGGATCTGTCTGGGGGAAGCCAACCTAAGACAAATACCATGCATGAGGCTATCTACCACGGCCCGAAATAGGGAAGCGGCTATTTGCTTCCCAGGTGTTTCACAGATTAAGTGGGGAGAATGTGACTTGGGTGCATGACTATGAAACATTGTGTTGTTATCTGTGAAATTTGGTATAATGACTATATCACAGGTTGTCAGGGAGGCACCTGACTCTCTTATATGTACTTGCCTTTCGACATCAGATTGTATATAGAAGTAAAGTGGCTGAGAAATTAGATTGACGCATTTCCTAAGGATTAGCCTCTGGCAAATCATTCCCCCATTGTCTCAAGGGTTCTGAAAAGACTAAGCCAAACCTGAGGACCTTTTTACTGCCTCCAGGGACAATTATCCCCATCACAAGATAGTTACAAGAAATGAGGATGGATTAAATTGACATGTGTGTCCCAAGTCATTCTCAACGTAAAAGTAGTCTTCAAAACTTGAAGGATTTAGGTAGCATATTATTGTCAGCATATTAAATTCTCTTAATTCAGTCCAGTGACAGGTAGGGAATAAAACAGAAATGGTGTCGGAGGATAAAGAGAGTTAGAGAGAGAGAGAGAGAGACACCTGTTACTTAGCCACACCTAAGGTTTAGCTTGTCTAGCTATAAAACAGATAATGATGGGACTCCCATGTTTGGGACAACAAATAAATCTTAATTCAGTGCTAGACCCATGATGCTCCTCAATTCATATGCTGGGGTTTAAATGTGCCCCCTCAAAAAAAAAAAACTCATGTGTTGGAAACTTAATGTCCAAATTCATATATTAATGGTATTTAGTGGTGGGTCCTTGAGGAGGTAATTAGAGTTAGTTGAAGTCATGAGGCTAGGACTCTGGTGACAGCATTAGTGAATGGCTTCCTAAGAAGAGGAAGAGAGATCCTAGCTGGCGTGCTTGGTCCATCTCACTGCATGATGCCCTCTACCATTGTATGATGCAGAATGAAGACCTTTAAAAGATGCCAAGCAGATGCTGGCATCATGCTCTTAGAATTTCCAGTCTTGAACCATAAAACAAATAAACTTCTATTCTTTCTAAATTACCCAGTCTCAGGAATTTTGTTATAGCAAAGGAGAATGAACAAGACAGTGTGTGAGATATTGTTCATTTGATTGCTATTTAGGCTAACCTACCTAAATTGGCCTTATATTATCCTCAAGATTATGCTGTAGTGTGCATGATTACGTTAGTTTATTCACGTGGATTGTGGTAGTCTTTTAATTATGCTAGGGTGCTAGAGCTCAACAGTTGGGATTTGTTGTTCTGAAGTTCCATTACTTGTAGCTGTAGGATTTGCTCTGTAGTAATCCAGTTGTGTTTTCTCCAATGAAGGACTGTTGTTAAAAGCCTATCATTTTTTTTTTGATTCTGCAAGACATCTATGGAAGAGGGATACGTGGGGTTCTATTTTAAAGAAACTTGATAGTGTGACTCATTCTCGAGATACTGGAAATCAGTTAAATTTAGTTTTTACTGTGGAATTTGAGTAGCCCTTGTGCCTAAAATGGTTCCTTCAGGCAGAATAAAGAGGTTCATATTTGTTCCACTGTTTCCTGGAACTCACTGGGTGCAAGTAGTGTTGTTGGAGCAAATACGATGAAAACCCAAGGAGCAGGCTGCAGTTCTTGATGGTCTGTGGAGGCCAACATGGCCACCTGCTTCCCCAGGCGGGGAGAGCAGAAGCCATGAGATTGTGAAAAGAAGGCCTGTTGCGGGACCATCTGTCATTTGCCGACTCAACAGCCTCTCGAGTGCCTGGTATTTGTATCATGGAGCTGTGCTATCTCTCACAGTATTGCAATTTAGGGGAACGTCTTGCATGAAAATTTTTTGGATGGCTTTCAGTGGCTTCATTTTTTTATGACATTTCTGCAAATGTATTCACTTTGTTATGCTTTAAAATTATGCTATAGTTTTTCTCTCTCCACCCACAATCTTTTTATAAAATATAAAATATTTGGAAAATAAGAAGAAAAAATACGTAATCCCACCATCTAACATAGTATTTATTTTTTTCCATGTTTACCAGATATATTGTAAGATAGTTTTATAAAACTGTAATCATAATTTAAACATCCTTACTGTACCCTACTTTTCATGGAACACTTTGTCTAAGAATGTTTCATACAAATTTTTTATGTTCCCAGACATTGTCTATTTCTGCCTCTTATTAATAGCATAATATTCCACAATCAGGATGTCACTACCATATTCTACACCATTCCAACTTGAGTTGAACATTTAAGTTGCATTCATATTTCTTCTTATTTTAACTATTATAGCAATGGACACTTTTTTCTTTTTTTTTTTTTTTGAAATATTTATTTTTTAGTTTTCGGCAGACACAACATCTTTGTTTGTATGTGGTGCTAAGGATCAAACCTGGGCCGCACGCATGCCAGGCGAGCGCACTACCGCTTGAGCCACATCCCCAGCCCCATGGACGTTTTTTTCTATGTGACTTTTTCCACCCTCTGAAGAGATCTCTCTCAGTTGGATTATAAAAGCATAATAGAAGACTCTTTAGAGGAAACATAAGGAGACAGAGAAGGTGCATAAGGGAAAAAAAAAACTGAGAACAAGTGAGGAAAGGAGTCCACAAGGGTAGAACCCCAGAAACTGAGTCACGGATGTTTGAAGGAAGGAGTCGTCACCAGTGTCAAATGCTGCTGAAAGATGAACGCAATAGAAGCAGGGAATTCGTCATTGGGAATTCCGGCTTCTATGATGGGTACCAAGATGAGCAACAGGGACCACAGAGGGCCACGATCTACTCTCCTGGAGCTGAATGGTAGAAGAAGCTTGAGCCTATAAATGTGCAATCAGTGTTCAGTTATGATAGGAGACAACGGTTTTCATGGAAAGGAACAGAATTCTAAGAAAACATATAAAAAAGAAGAATACGACCTAGATTTGAAATGCAGAGAACATGGTGAACAAAGGAGCCAGTATATGTGATGCATTGGGGACCTAGAGCCCAAGCCGTGAGGGTAGAATTATACTACACGAAACTGGAGAGGTAGCTGGGAGCCAGATGGTTTGCCGCAGTCTGGCTGCAGCATAATAACCGGGGGGTGATGAATAACTTGTGTACGTTGATGTAGCAGGAATGGAAGCCGTTTATTGTAGGACAACAGAGCTATTTATACATTTTGCACAGCTTATCTTAATTAGCATAAACTAGATACATCAGTCAACCAATAAGGAATCTCAACACTTAATGGCTCGCTTTTGTTACTTCTCAAACCACTCCCTCTGGCATTTTGCCAGGCACCATCCAGACTTGTTTACGAACTCTAACATTTCTCTGGCAAAATACCACGTGTTATTTTGACTTGTCTACAGACCTTAACAATGGTTCATGGCCTTGCTGACCATGTTAAGGAAAGCAACCTTTACCCAGAGAGAAAGACTCCATCAGGTGTGTATTTTGTAGACATTAAGAAGCTCACAATGGCCCAAATGTAGAAGGTGAATTGAAGGTGCGCTGGGACACTGGTATTTTATTAGCAATCACAGAATCCAGGTATGAAGTTGGTGATGACAGAAATCTCTGTAATGTTTTCCAGAACATCTTCTCACAAAGATGAAGTCAAAGTTGCTGATGTCACTGGTCTTTTAACAATACTATAATTATCATACAATGGATGTTGTCGGGAAGCTGTAAGAACTGTGATTGGTGTGATTTCTTCATGGTGAAAGTATCACATATGCTCAGAATATTCTTAGTGTCATTTCGAACTCTTGAAGCAATGGTGCAGCTCTTTCCAGCTGTCTGTAGCCTGCAGATTTGAAGATAGATTGTTTTCTACCTTTTAGTTTCCCTTTAATTTGCAGAAAATTGGAGACAGAAATCCCAACTAAAATTTCTCAATTAAGATTTGCAAACCACAAGGAAAGAGGCTGGAACAGTGATGGGGCATGTAGAGGAGGTGATAAGGAGATTGATAGAATTGGTTGACAACCCTGACTTTGCAAATTTTCTTATCACAATACTTCACTTGATATTCAGTATGAGAAAAACCAGCTGAACTATTAGTACTTGAGATGGAATAATAGTCAGAACTCCATCTATTGCAAATAACTCAAATTGACTTAAACAAAAATGAAAGTAAATTTTGTTGTTATATAACAGGAAAGTCCACAAACAGGCATATTTTTACTGTCAGGCGAATTCAGAAGCACAGAGAAGTTGATCCAAACTCCGTGATTCTCATTTCTCCTCTTCACTGTGTTCTCAGGTGTTCTTGAGATGTGTCCCTTAGATGTGCCCCTTAGCAGCCCTAGCAGAAGTTCCTGAAGTTCCAGAGTGGCTCATGTCCCCTAGCTGAGGCTGCAAACCCATTTGTGGGCCCATCACTGAGGGTACAGAGGAGCCAAGTTCTCTCTTGCTGGGACAAATGCCCAGCAGCCAGAAGCAATATAAGCTCCTCCACAACCTCCACAGTGTGCAGTTGTGTGTGCTTCCCAAGGCAGAAAGGATGAGTTGAAGTCAGACCTGCCGAAAAGATGGAGGCCCACTGCAGAAAATGATGAAGATCTACTTCAGCAATTCCCACAGCCTTAAGATTCATAATCAGCAAGAATTGCCCCAAAACTCGTCTTTTGCTCCTCTTCATCTCTTTTTTCTTTTTTTTAAAAAAACTCACTCATTCATTCCCTCATTTAGTAATCCTATTATACTTTATTACTTCTTCAGAAAATAGTGCAGATAGTATTGAAGTGCAGATGTCACTTGTAAATTGGTATAAATTTAAAATGGGGCAAATGAAGAAAAAAGAGAGTATGTAATGATACCTGAATGTCTTAGATAGCCTACAAATTTAGCTGGAGGCCGTCTCTTTGGAAGTCTAAGAGGTAAGATTTGTCAGTCTCCCAATTCACAGAGATCACATTTTTGAAATGATCCCCTGGCTCTATACCACTCCTGGAAACTAGGCCAGCCAGTACTTTCTCTCATGAGACATAGTGACCAGCATCCTCAAGAGCAGAAAGCAAAGACAACAGTGCCATGTTTCAAAGGACTCCTTTGCATAATAACCTTTGGTGTGATTATGCTCATTTCTAAGCATAATTCAGTCAAAGCAATTCTGGAGGGACCAATTTTTCAAAGAATTAGATTTTTGAAAAAAAAAAAAAGATTGTGCTGGAATAAAGGAGAATTTGACAATGTTTCTTGAGATGATAAAGGCTGAGGTAATAGTAATGGTCATAGCAGTACTACTAGTAATAGTAAAGTATATTTACACTCACATTGATAACTCAGTAAGCATTGTGCCAGGTGCTAAGTGCATTTATGTATGGATTATCTCGCTGACTGCTCAGAAAAGTGCCATAAAGCAATCGTATTATTATCATTACAATGAGGTTTTACTTTATGCAAATTCAAAGTAGAAAGGTATAAAGACTTACTTCGTGCATAAAGTTTGAAATAATATGCATTTCATTTTACATGCACTCCTATGGGAACTTGAGTCCTGAATTATGCAAATTTTGAGTTGTGAGAAACATTCAGGAGCTCATCCCTAGCATAAAATGCTCCACTCAGATATTCTCATATCACAGATATGGACGCTGGTTTACTAAGGCTCAAGAACTGTCACATTCATGAGACTGAGCTGCCTTCTTCAGGGTCATAGTGTACCTGGGGAGACCAGGGGCTAAATCCCTTTTCATAAGCCTAGAGCCTCCTCATATTTGCTGTACAATGGTTCATTTTTTAAAAAAACTGGACTATAAAGCAAATTGCATTAAGATACATAGGCCTCTTTTCTACATTTCCCACATGGTAACAAATGGAATATGTAGGAACTACCCTAATCTCATAGAAACCTGGATCCAAAATTGTGCCCAAAATGGCTTCTCAGATTTACTTCTACAGAACAGAGGAGTCTCACCCATGAAATCCACCTGAAGTCTCCAAACCTCACTGGAATATTGTTAATTTATTTTAGCTACTTCTTCAGGAAAAAAAAAAAAAAGTTTCAAAATGGAAGTTCCTTTCCTGGTCACAGCCTTGGCTGAGATGGCGATTTTCTATTGAGCACTAACACAGAGCCTAACAGAAGATAGAAAATGTCAGGTAAGTGGCAGGCCATTTTATGTGGTCTGATGTTCTGATTTGTTCCTTTTGCGTCCCTTTATGACCAGCTCAGTCCTTTTGACCCAGTGAAGTTCTGCTGCTAAGACCATTTTTGTTCGGGCAAGTTCACTGCTATCCAGCAAGAGGGAAAAAATTGAAGGTAATGGAAGAGATGAGAAATAATGGTGCACTTGATGTCCTGGCTCTGGTCTGATTTTCCTTGGTCATTTATTTGGCTGAGAATTTTGTGGCTGATCAAGAGTAAAATCATGTTTCAGCTTCTTCTTTCTCATCCATCTTCAGGAACATCTGAAAGAAAGCCTTAGTCTCTGCTTTCAAGAAGCGATTTTTGCCATCCTGATGTTTTGCATCCTTGGGAGGCAATTACTTTAGGTGAAGTAAGACTCTTCAGAATAGAAAAGGGTAGGGGAATTGATTAATTGGTCCAGAAGTATCTTTGTGGCCAAATAAATGTTATAGTTATTTTAAAGCAACAGTTTTGCACCTATTTTCTGGTTCCTTTTGATTCCTTGCTGAGGAAACTGCTTTAATTAATGACTGGTCTCCACTTTCCAATTCTTTTCATGTCTTTGGCATATCCTACGCCCAACTGCTGAATTTTATGGTTCAAGATGCAGGAGGGAAACAAGCTCACCCTTTAAAATCAGTCTTTACCCAGAGTCACGGGTATATAGCATTATGAATTCTTCTTATAAACACACGTCTGAGAAAGAAATAAAATGTATACAAAGTGGAGGGGGGGAAATCAAATTATCACTGTATACTGATGATAAAAGTCTTATATATGCAAAGACTTAAAGATTCTGCCAAAAATAACTATGAGAAATGATACTCAAATTCATTCAAGTTGCAGGATACAAAATAAACATACAAAAATCAGTAGTACTTAAAATACACCAGTCATGAACTTATTGAGAAAGAAATTATAAAAGCAATCCAATTCATAACAGCTGCAAGAAAATAAAATACCTAGAAATAAATTTGACCAAGAAAGTGAAAGACCTCTACAATGGAATTACAAAACCCTGATGAAAACAACTTAAAAACCATACCCAAAGATGGAAAGACTTTTATGCATTGGAAGAAATAATATTGTTAAAATGTTCATAGTCCCCAAAGTGATGTACAGTTTCAAGGCAATCCCCATCAAATACCAATGACATTCTTCACAGAACTAGAAAAGGTAATCCTATATAATTTATATGAATTAAAAGACCCCAAGCAGCCAAAGCAATCCTGAACAAACAGAACAAAGTTAGAGACATTGCATTACCTAATTTCAAGACATGCTACAGAAATGTAGCAGATAAAAGTGCATAGTACTGGCATTAAAAAAAAGACATGAAGACTAATAGAATAAAACAGAAATAAACCAATGCATTTACAACCATCTGTATCTTGTCAAAGGCACCAAAAACAAAAATTGGGAAAAACAATAGCCTCTTTAATGGATGTGGCTAGGAAAACAGGATATCTATATGTAGAAGATTGAAACATGACCTCTGTGTCTCACCCTACACAAAAATCAACTCAAAATGGATCAAAGACCTAAATATAAGACTTGAAAACTATGAAACTACAAATGGAAAATATACAGAAAACACTTCAGAATATTAGTATATACAAAGATTTTTTTGGATAAGATCCTAAAAGATAGGTAACGAAAGTAAAAATAGACAAAGCTACATTAAACTGAAAAACTTCTGCACAGTAAAGGAAACAATCACAGAGTGAAGAGAATGGAAATAAAAAATTGCAAACTATTCATTTGACAAAGGATTAATATCCAAAATAACAAACTCAAAAAATTCAATAGTAACAGCAAGATACCCCCAAAATAACCCAATTAAAATGGACAAATGATGTGAACATACATTTCTAAGAAGAAATACAAATGGCTAAAAACTATTTGAAAAATGCTCAATATCATTAGTCAGCAGGGAAATGCAAATCAAGCCACAATGAGATGCCATCTCATTCTGGTTAGAATGGCTATTACTGAAAAGACAATAACAAATTCTGGGGAAGATGTAGAGAAAAGAGAACTGTTATACACTGTTGGAAGAAATGTAAATTAAAAGAGTCTTTATGGTTGAGGTTTCTCTCAAAATAGATCTAACATGTGAGCCTGCTTCCTGGTATATCTCTAAAGAAATAAAATTAGCATAACATAGAGATGTCTGAACTCTCATATTTATTATTGCACTAGTCACAAAAGCCAGAATATGGACTCAACACAGGTGCCTGTCAAGGGGTGAATGGATAAAGAACATGTAGTACATATGCACAATGGAATATTATTCAGCCATAACAAAGAATGAAATCCTATCATTTGTAGCAAAAACGATGACCTAGAGGATAGTGTTAACATTGACTTATGAAATAAGTCAATCACAGAAAGCCAATTCCCCATGCTCTCTCATAAATGGAAGTTGAAACAAGTTTATGTGGATATATAATAGTAGTTGAGAGGTTGAGAAGGATTGGGAGGATGTAGAGGGAGATTGGGTAACATGTACCAATACATAGTTAAATAGAAAGAGTAGGAAATAATGTTTCACAGTGTCACAATAACTTATTAACATGTTTTATGAAGGACTAGAAGAAAGGAGCTTGAAGGCTCTAAACATGAAGAAATGATAAGATGAAAATGCTAATTACTATGATTTGATCAGTACATGCTACACCCATGTATTGAAATATTATATACCATAAATGGAATGATTGCATGTCAATCAAAAACAAAATGAAATCAAGTATTGCAGGCTAATGATACTAAGAGCTAAAAATTTCATGTTCTCTGATTAACATCTAACATTATACAACTACTTTCACAGACACCTGTAAAGTCTTGTCACTATTGTCATTGTCATTTTAACACCTGATGCAGAATAGCATCTTAATAAATATCAGTTGTTGTTATAACTACATTTTATTTATCAGATGTGATTGGCTGAAGATATAATAAAAATTTCTCAAGTGATCTTAGGTAAGATCCACTCTCTTAATGATGATAGATAGATAGAGATATATAGATACACATAGATATAGAGATAGATTTTTTTTTTTTGGTTATCCCATAAACCTCTCATCTATGGGATTAGAATTCCAGGAATTGATGGCTTTCTTTTCAAAGCCCCCAAAGAGCAGGCATAAAAATGGAAATCTGTTCTGCTACTTTGCCTGGAGCTGTATTTGCTCTCTTGCTTCCTGGAAATTTCTTGACCAATTAAAGAACTTGGCATTCAATCATGCAAGCAAGAGAACCCTGAGTTGTCATTATATTCTTCTGGAAACCTCTTCTGAGCCTTCCACTCAACCCTCTTCATGTTGCAGCATCTTCTTTCCCCAGAGTGGCTCCCCTGGAGGAAGAAAGGTAATTGAGATTCTGTCTTCTATTGGTCTTGTTTAAACTGGGAGATAAAGGGGTGTGTGTGTGGCCCGAACATCCTTAGAGGTCTCCAAGAAACCAGAATCCGATGATGAATATTGATCAGCACAATAAATCATCTATTATATTCACACAGCTTGCTACATTTGTGTCACTTGTGTGAAATATGTCTAACAAAGAAGTTTTAGAATGGGAAATAAAAGACCAGAAGATAGCATTAGCTTCCAGTGGGCTGCATGACCCTGAGTTGACCTCTTCTTTCACGGAAACTCAATTTTTGTATCTCAGAAATGGAGGTGGCAATGGTAACTTCTGATTCTGTCCTGGCTTGTGACCCTTGAAATTCCATAAATGCTTTCATCTCTTTAGAAGCTTAGGATTCTAGTCATTGCTGTTTTTCTTGATTCAGTGGTCTATTCATCATGATTTTTTGGATGGGTTTTTCCAGTGCCTCCTGGTTGTCAATAAATGTGTGTGGAGTTGAACTGAACTGAAGCAAAATTATATGACTCATCAGGATTCAACCTTTCCTGATGCATTGTCTTTGGTCTACTTCAATCATTTCTTGAAAGTCATTTTAACCCATGAGCATTTCTTTCTCTTTCAGAGATCCTTCCCCCATTAGGTGCTAGAAGAAATGCTTTTGTGGTCTGATGAAAGATGATGCTCACTTTGTCTTTGGGGGCTCCATTTCTGGTGTTTTTATTTCCTTTTCTTTTTTCTGCTCTCTTATTTTTTTTCTTCCACAGACTAAGATAAAGTAATGGAAGTTTATATTTTCATGCTATCTATTTTGTAGCTCTTGCCTTAAGCCAGCTCAAAGACACTTCATGACAATTCTTTTGAAAGTTCAGTCTTTAGCATCAAGTGGACCTGGTGTGAAATCCCATCTCTGCCATATTTTTTTTCCTTTGAAATATTGAGCAAGTGACTCAACCTCTCAGCAACTAATAATTCTTTCATCAAAGAGCTGTCCTTAAAAGTAAATAGGCACCAGACATAAAATCCACAGCACCATGTAAGTGGTCAACAAATAGTAGTTTCTTCAGAAAATTTTGTTGGGAAAAATTAAGGGCATTTGACTGAATTGGTACTATAGCTCTTGAGGGGTTAATAGGGCACAATGATTAAATGATTGTATGTTTTGAAATCCAAATTTCTTCACTCATTTATTTCTATTTTAGAAAAGTATCTTTTACTTTTTAAAGAAACGCTCTTTGGAAAGTCCATGTATCATTAATGGTAACTCTGAAAACTTCACATTGGAGTTCCCTTTAACTACACACATGTTTAAAATTTGAATAGAAGGGGCTATCATCTGCAATAATGTGTTTAGAGATTTGATCAAAACCCAAGTATTTTGAAACCTAATGCAACTCATACCTAGATTTGCTGATTTATTTTTAGCTTGAAAAAGTCCAGTTATTTAATCTCTTAATCAAACTGCTTGAAGTTTCCATTTCTAAATAAATGAAATGATAATAAATAATGAGCCAAAAAATAAAATGTACCCATTTAAGGGGAACAGTGGAAATTTGATGGAAAACAAATGTAAGTTGGAGTAATATGGAAATATCACTTGTCTCCTTTGATTTTTCAGCTCCAAGTAAATGAACCACTGAAGTAGGAGCCAAAAAAAGTGCCCTTGGTCAAGTTCTTCAACTTTGAGTTCTTCATCCATGGTAAGTAGACTACATTCATCCAGGGATTTAATAAGCCCTGGGGAATTTAAGTATATCAGCCTGAGACTGCCTATGCAGGCACAGATTTTCCTCCCAAGGACCATCTTATTTTATTTCAGGCTGCCATTATTTCTTCCTTACATGGTCTGAGAACATGTAACCCTGGATAATATGTGGAGTAATTGATTATGGCTGATTGAATTATCTAGCAGGTGACCAGGAAAAGCCTAGTGTGGGTCAGGCCAAGCACGATTTTCACTCTAAAGATGATTGCAGGGTTGCAGGCTAAGAAGTGGAATTTTAATAAGGAGAGCACAGCAGGTCACAGACTTCAAATAACGACTGTTAACAAGACCAACCAGAATCTCAGTGCAGTGGGAAGAGCACAGAATAGCAATCTCAAGGATTGGGTTTTGATCGGAGTTATGCCATTAATTTGGTCTATGGCTCTGAATATTGTATCTTCCTGTTTGTTCCCAAGTGACCCACCCACCCCCGCCCATTTTGAAAATGGATGGCCAGAGGAAAGAAAGACCAGGACATCTCTCAGATTTCTAAGTGTTTTCTACCAAATTATCTTTCTTCTCTCCTATTTCTTCTTCTTTTAAAAAAAATTTTCTTTAGTTGTTAATAGACCTTTATTTTATTCATTTATTGAGCCCAGTGTCTCACACATGCTAGGCAAATGCTCTACCACTGAGCCATAACCCCAGCGCCCCCCCCCATTTCTTATTAAGGGAAAGAATCATGCAGCAGCCTAAGAGAGTCAGTGAGGGTGAGATTAAGATTCTTCAAAGGATGGGCTGATAAGAAGGGGGAATTTGAGGGCTGAGGTTGTGGCTCAGTGGTAGAGCGCTCGCCTCGCACGTGCGAGACCCTGGGTTCAATCCTCAGCACCACATAAAGATGTGTTCAACTACAAGTAAAAATAAACATTAAAAAAGAAGAAGAAAGGGGAATTGTTCAAGTGTGTCTCAGTAAGATAGAGAAGGAGTCTTCTGACTTGTCTATTTTGATCCCAACAATGGCAAATAATCACTGACCTCAGAGATGTAGTAGAACAAATCAAATCTAACAAAGTTAATGCTTCACTAAGAGGAGTATAGCACATTCTATTCCATTTCATTCCAAGTAACCAATGAATCCACTCACTAACTTATGTACTCAGTGGGTGCAATACTGTAGCTGGAAACACAACATTCAATGACACATTTGTCCCTCAAAAGTCTTAATCTTTCCAAGACAAATGGGAATTTATTCGTAAGAATCATATATTAAATTTTATCTGTTTATTGACATATAGAAAATGCATTTAAAATGACATGAATAATAAGAGTGTACACCTTGATGAATTTTTGTCAAGTGGAAATACTTGAAACTAGCATCTGATAACAAAGAAAACATTACTAAAACCCCATTTTTCTTCTCAGGCACTAAGCAGTCACTAAAATCCATTTATTATCCTAACTTCTATTATTAGAATTCGTTTTACTGTTCAGGAAGTTTATATAAACAGACTTATAGAGTATGTGCTCTCTATATCTGACATCTCTCTTTTATTATTATGCTTGTGAAATTCATTCATGCTCTTGCACATCATCTTTCTGTGGACATGTTAGGTGGATAACTTAAAGCAGAATTGATGGGTCACAAAGTTCAGCTTTAGTAGCTACTGACCAAAGTCACTTCCTTTTTGCACTTTTAACGGTGTCTTGTTGGGAACAGAAGTTCTTAATTTTAATATAATTAACTAATATCTTTCCTTTAGCATTCATGCTATTTCTGTTCAGTTAAAATTTATTTTTGCCTAGCCTAAGATTATGACATTCATTCATGATATTTTAAAACTTTTTGTTTATATTTTCAATTTTGGGGGGATTGACTTTTGTGTACTATGTCATGTGTAAGGATAAGATTTATTTTTCCTCAAGTGTGTACAATTGACCCATTTGAAAAGACAATTCTTCCCTTTAGTACACTGAAGTTTCATCTTTGACATAAACTGAGTGAGCATATATGTGTTGGTCTTTTCCTAGGTTCATATTCTGAACTCTGTGTCTCTTTGTGCCAATGTTTTACTATATTAGTTACTTTACTATACTATATTAATCACTATCACTTTACTACATACTTATTTGCTGGTACCATAATTCTTTCATCTTTGTTGTTCATTGTGATTTTCTTGACCCTTTTCTCTCCCTATAAATTATAAAATTAGCATTCATTTTGCATAAAGAACAACAACCTGAGGCTTGCTTGAGATTGCATTGAATAAATAGTAGATAAATTTAAACTGACTTCATAGTAAATCTTCTAATCTATGAACATGGTATATCTCACCATTTGGTTAGATAATCTTTAACTCAATATTTTAAAAATGTTTAATATAGGAGTCTTTCACATATTTTATTAAATTTATTTCTCTTTCTTGTGATGGCATGATGAATACAATTTTATTTTTTGCTTGTTTCTAGTGTTTAGAAATTAATATTGTGTATCTAGGAACTTGTTAAATGTTATTAATTATAATATTTAATATAGATTATATTGATAGTCTGAAAAGGGCGATTTATGTTACTCGGGGAATTTGCAGAAGTAGTATAAAGTGATGATACTTCAAGAACATGTACTTAAATGGCTGGCAAATCTGACTTTAAGCTCTAACTCTGCCATTTATCAACTGAGCAAGTCACTCAATTTTCTAATCTGAAAAGTAGAGATAACAGTAATGCCTACATCTTAGTTGTCATTGGACTATAGTAAAATAATTGATGGAGAGTATTTAGCATAAGGACTTGCAGGCTGGGCTTTGGACTCAACTGATGTAACCCATTAGATATAATTATTAAAGGCCATTCAGCAGCTAATAGTTTTAGGAGCCTTTGCTCCTCATTGGCCATATTGCTTTCTTTAAGACACTTCTGATGGTCTAGAATCAGTCAAGAAGTAAAATGGCTTAGGTCATGAAAATGTTATACACATACATTTAAAAACATGTCAAATGTGAGGGGGCAGGAAATCTATGCATTAGAGAACTATATCTTCCCTCCTTCTCTGCTTTTTGCCCTTCAAGTCTGTGGAAAGGAGAGCAAGATGGATTTTTTTTTAAATTTGATTTCTCCTATCTCCTTAGGTATCAGTCCTCATCTTAACTTGATCCTATTTCCTGTAGTATAGGATTAAGATTTTCTGACTTTGAATTTCCTACTTATTTACATTGCAGCTATAAGAATCTTCATCAAAATAGAATTCTAGAGCTCAGTTCTCTTGTTTCTTAACTAATTCTGACATCCTTCAGTCTTACTCAACTGGACAGTATGATACATAAGATTAATAAGCAGGTCTGGAGTTTAGCATCAGAGTTAAATTGCTTCTCTTAACAATTCCAAGTTTGTCAGAAGTTCAGATCTAAAATGGGTATCAGTTTGGGGATGCATTATGTATATACTGTGTCTGTGTGTGTGTATGTATGTGTTCATGCATGCTCACCCTGCTAGATCTACCTGTATTAATTTGAAAATCAACTGTGATGATGTCTTGTTATCACTCTCTTGGTTCAACTTCATTTAGAAAAGTCTAGTTCACTTATTTTTTTAGCATTTCCTTGGTGTTTTGGAAGCATATCAAAGAATAAATCACTGTACTTACTCCCTGATATTTTTTAAAAAGGTTTTATAGATTTCTCTCAGTACTGATGCTGACAGTATATATATATATATATATATATATATATATATATATATATATATATAAAAGGAAATTTTACAGACCATATAGAAAGTGTCTGTAGTGAAAAGAAATAATAACCCAATCAGTTTTCTCTAGAATACCACTACCTTTATATAAAGAGATCATGGAGACTGTTACAAAGTTAACTCATTTTTTGTTGAGTTGTAACTGACCTGCACCAATTATCAAGAGATTTAGATATAGTACAAAGTTAATGCAGCTATAACTAAGATTTTTATTTTGATAGCATGTGTAACTAATTAGAACAAATTTAAAAAGATTTTGAAATCTAAATAAGATAAGGGGGGTGTCATAAGTGAAATCTGCTAATGACCAGGCTGTCCTTTGGTTAAGAGAATAAGCAGATTTTTTTTAAAAAAGAGTATTTATTGAGATACAATTTACATACCACATACTTTACCCATTTATAATATACAAATATTTGTTTTTTACTACACTCATAAGTATGTATATTCCTCATCATAATTTTAGAACCTTTATGTTATCCTAAAAGAAAACTGGGTATTCTTCAGCTATCATCCCCTGCTCCCACCTCCTCCTTTGCTGTAAGAAATCACTAATAGTTCTGTCTTCATAAATTTCTCCAGTCCAGACTTACATATGAGTGGAATAATATTATATGTGGATTTTGGTAACTGGCTTCAATCAAGTGGGGTAATGTTTTGAAGTTCTTCCAAGTTGTAGCATATGTTTCATTCCGTTTTATTACCAAATTATGACCCCTTGTACAGATATAACAGATTTTGTTTAGCCATTCATCCTTCAATGGACATTGGAATTGGTTCTATTTCTGGATATAATGAATAATGCTGCTATAAACATTATGTACAAATTTTAGAGTTTTTTAAAATTTTTATTGAGTGAATGTCTGGGATGGAAATCCTGGGTGGTATGGTATCTTCATGCTTAATCATTTTGAAACTGATTTTTCCAAATCAGCTGCGCTATTTTACATTCCCAATAGGTTTATTCTTAAAAAGATCTCAGAAAGTGGATTCTGTTTAAAACTTAAAAAAAAAAACATATCCTCTAAATAGCTCTGAAATATATTTAGAATGAGCCAAACGTTGTTTAAATATTGTTTCTATAGGGAAAGATAAGCTGTGAGACAAAGAGTTGATACGTGAACTTCTGGAATTCAACCTGTCTCTTAGCAGACTCCCTGAGACTGGGATATGCTTACCACAACCCCCACCATAAAGAAAAAAATGTGAGAAAAGTGTTTATGGTTTATATTGGAATGCTGCAGAACTAATGAATTAGGACATGAGCTTCCCAGTTCATATGGGCCTTGGGGAGCTAACTTTTCTACTTTCAGAAAAATAAACTTTCGAGATAAACTGGGGAAACTTTGGGCAAAAATATTAGCCCCATGCTGAGATTCTACATCAGCTCAACGTTTTTTGAACTATGTTTTGCAAGCATTATTTCTTTTGTGTGTGGAGGAATTAATTAAATTTAAAAAGCGTGCAGTGGAAAGAGGGTGTGATAGAGAACATTTCCAGTGGGAGGGAAGATTACAGCTCCAATTGAGGGTACAACCTTTGCAAAAATCTATGCTCATTATATTTGACTGGGATGAGGTTAGTGTCTTATTTTTTTTTTAGGACATATAGCAAAGAAATGCTTTGAGATCAAGGTATTTGCATTCTACTTATTTTCCTTCCTGTATTTTTTTTTAAATCATAATGGTTTGTCCTTGGATGTTTTCATGTCCTACAAGCTGATAAATTAATTATTCTTTTTCACCATCTCATATATTTTAAAAAAATTGGTTTCTCTCCTGCTTCATGTTTGGGTTAGAGATGTAAATGTAGTAAATTATTCTAGAATTTTTTTCTCTTTTGTGTGAAGAGTAAATTATTCTCCCAGTAAATGTCTCTTCAGTATTACTTAAGACTGATTAGAAGTGAAATGCTGCAGAGGAAGGTTGTATTCTCATTGGTATACAGTATTAAGTATAATTTCACTGTTCTCTAAAGCAATTGTTTCTGTCACATTTCTCCAAGAAGCATGTTGAAAAATGATGTTATAAAAAAGACGGAAGCCTTTTCAGATGTTTAATTTTGACTTTCTTCTATCTATCTTCTAAAAAAATACATTTTAAAGGGAAAATTTCATTATCTAATATTTTTACATCACCCAATACAGAAATTTGCATTTTAGATAATGTTTTGCTGATACTAAACTTTTTTTTTTTAATTTAGTCAGATCCTGTAGGGCTGTGAAGGGTCCTGCAAGGGCAGCGGGAAAGTATATTTATTATCCTTGATGCTACCCAAAATCAGCAGGGAGATTTTGAGTCCTGGAAAATTGGCTGGCCTCCCCACAGACTTCCTACTAAGCTATTGTAAAGGGTCCATGCTCTGGGAAAGTCATGGACCAGAGGGTCAGATGCTAAGTGATATTGAGACAATTGGAATACATTCACCTTCTTTCTAATAACATACATTGAATGACCCTATTCAGGAAAAAGCTATTCTTTCATTCCCATGTGATATTGTGTGTGTGTGTGTGTGTGTGTGTGTATACACATATATTTCTGTACCAAATGTTAACTTCTTTTAGTGGGAAAAAAGAGAAAAGAATATAAAGAAGCACACCCCTACCTCCATCTCCTGTGTGCACTTGTCCTAGACTCTGAGGTTTTAAGAAGTCCCTGAGCACACCAAGCAATAAGGCTCCTGGCCTTAGAAGAGTATATCTTTCATTACATCTTTGGGAACTTTTATAAAATTATAAGTTGGTGATAATTATTGCTGAAATTCATTTGACTCATGATGTGAATTAAACTCATGTCCATAATCTTACTTTTTCCCTTAAAAGATGCTTAAAATGTAAATGCTTTTGTTTATCCAAATTTATGAACTATAAAAAACATGATCCAAGGGATTAGGATCCTTACATAAGGTAGTGAATTACAGTGTGAGAATACAGACCTCAAAATTCATTTTTTCAATGATTCTGTCACACTGTTTTTACACATGAAATCACCAAAGAAACAAATAAATCAAATCCTATATTTCATGGCAAATGAAATATTGCCCAAAGACAGCAAAGTAGTTAAATAAGATAGGTCAGGACTAGATTGTTTGACCCTCCAGACCTATGCCCTTTCAACTCCCAAATTACTTCTTGAAGATATTTAATGTTGAATCTCTTGTTTGAAACTCACACTTAAAATGAAGAGAACCATGCCAAAACTTTGGAACCTTTTCTTGTTGAGCAATCAACTCTTATGTCTAAAAATATTCTTTGAGTTAATCAGTGGAAAGGTTTTTGAGGACTCCATGGTAGAATTCTGGGAGAGATGAACCAACTCATTCCCAGCAAGAGTCCCAGAATCCGGTGATTACTTGTTCAAGAATCAAAAGGACTTTTGCCCCTTTACCCAGTTTTCCTAATGAAGCAACCTTACCACTCAACAGAGTGAGTGGTAAGGCTGTTCAAGCCAGTGCTTTCTCAGGAAGTGATCTGAGTCCAAGGAATTGTCTTGAAATAAAAGTAGGCTTTCAGTTTCCCTGCAGTTTTCAGACTTCTCAAAACCAGTGCCTTTCACTTTCTTGAGGTTCATCTGGCTGTCACAACTAAGGGATTATGGAAGAAGTAACGGTGTTTAATCAGAACTTTTCTATTTTCAGTGACAGAAAACAATCTATAGTGGTTTATGTAAAATGGAGTTCATTTAGGCGACACCCTCGATGGTACAGCTCTTGAAGGCACGGTTTGACAAGTGGCTCCTACCATGACACCAAGAGCTGATTTCTTTCTGCCCTTTGCCTTTACCTTTGGCTGTGCCAGCTCTGTTCTCAGACAGATGCAGCCCATCGAAGGTAAGATAATTTACCATGGGAGACAGAGTCTGCTTTCCCAACAGCTAAAACGAAATCCTGGAATTGAGTCTCATTGTCCTGTGTGCCCATAACCAGAACCAGTCATTATGACCAAGTTCCACCTTGTGAAAGACCATGGGCACCATGTAGCGAGGAAATAAGAGCACTTACTGCAGAAAAAAAAAAAATTAGTCCTGGACTGGTATGGCCTGGGCTACTTTCACTGCCGAAAAGCTTCAGTTTAGTTAACTCACATCTTTAGGATTCATATTTGCATCTAAGGAATGTTCTAACTTGACAGTTTTTAATCTGTGTAATGTTTTGCCATTTGAAGGTTGAAGAGCTCTGATTGACCATGAAAAATTATCCAAGAAGGGTTTTAGGTCAAGGCAGCATGTTTTATCATGGGACCCTGTAAACTGGGAAGAGAGAGGGCACGGGGAGGGGAGAGGTGAATCAGACTGAAAGAGATGCAAAATCTAAGAGGCCAATCTAGCTGAGCAAGACTAGATGTCTTGAAAAAGAAGAAGAAGGAAGAAGGAGAGGATGAGGAAGGATGAAGAGGAAGGAGAAGGGAAAAAAAGGAGGAGGAGGAGAAGAAAGAAAGAAGAAAGATAAGGAAGAAGAAAAAGAAGAAGAGAAGGAGGAATAATAATAATAATAACAATAGGTGAAAGAATCCTGAGCAATGCAGCTTAAATAGAAGAAATATTCACCGAAAAGAAAAATTCAGAACCCAGAGTGCAGTGGTGATGAAAATTGGTTAAAATGATTAAATGATTTTAAATGATTAAAACTGATATTAGCATGTGTCATTGTCATAAAGGGATTGCATCCCCCAAACGCTCAGACTTCATCTTCAGCATGGAGCTTCCCCCACTTGTCTGGACATACATCATTAATCATGAATTCACCCATGCGGGGAAGGCAAGGCTTCTCTGTAACTTTTAATTGAATCCTGTCCTGTGTTTTATCACGATGGGCCCTGCTTCTACGAGGCAATGTATTCCAGGACAACATGAAGTCTTTCTCTCCTCCTTTGCTCGGGAATATTTTGTAGGTATGAACATGCAGCCACCCCTGACTTCATTTCACACCACACCTCATGTCACACCTTCTTCTAAAGGAGCTCTCCTCCCTTAATGGTATAGTTTATCTATTGGCCTGAACCTTAAATGTCCCCTAAAGCCTCATGTGTTGAAGACTTGATCTGTAGTCGATGGCACTCCTGGAAGGGGAAGCCACCTTTAGGAAATGGGACCATCCGTGAGGGCTTGCTGTTGTTAGTAGAAAGGCTGATACTCTTCAATGTGGTTTACCCCCCACTACCTCACTTGTGTGCTTCCCAACACTTTCCTGTTCTCATTACCAGTTCCAGACATTTGAGAGAGGGGGAACATTTTATTAAAAAAATGGAAATGTCAAAACAAGCAAGTGCCCAATTTAAACACATCAGAGAGGTTGAGGAAATGTTGTACATTTTCGATGAAAATTAATAATAGCACATTGTAAAATCATATTCTAATCAAACTTTGTTAAGAAGTAGTATTTTAAGGGCTATTTCCTTCAGGCAATGAGATGATGGCAAGTTATCCTTGTGGACTTGACAATGGTTCTCAAATTTTAGGATGTGAAAGAATAAACCAGGAAGCTTCTAAAAAATACAAACCTTCTAGTATCCAGCTCTAGAAATTGTCATTCAATAGGTTTTAGGTGGAGTGTAGGGTTTTGCTTTTTCATAAGTCCCCAAACTGGTTCTTATGTAGGAGGTCCAAAGATTAGTTTCAGACAATGTCGAAGGGGCCCAATGTTGACCTGCTGTTTTTATGGGTGCCCTCTACCAACAGCTCCGGATTCACTAAAAAATCAGCTTCTCTCTTTTTTTTGTGTATGAATATGTCCATGTGTTCTATTAGATAGGCTATATTTTTAAAATTGTTTTTTTATTTTGTTTTGTTTTAAATTAAATTATTTATTTATTCTAACCTGTTATACATGATGGCACAATGCAATTTATTTCATATTACACATGTAGAGCACAATTTTTCAAGTCACTGATTGTACACAAAGTATTTTCGGACCATTCGAGTCTTCATCCATGTACCTAGGGTAACGATGTCTAACTCTTCCACCATCTTTTCTACTCCCCTGTTCCCTCCTTCCACTCTCTCCCCTTTGCCCTACCTAAAGTTCTTCCATTCCTCCCATGCTCCCCTCACCCTCATGGCTATTATGAGCATCCTCATATCAATGAAAACATTCGGCCTTTGGTTTCTGGGGATTGGCTTGCTTCACTTAGCATTATAATTCTCCAAGTTCATCCATTTACCTGCAAATGCCATGATTTTATTCTCTTTTAATGCTGAGTAATATTCCACTGTGTATATATACCAAAGTTTCCCTATCCATTTATCTTTTGAAGGGCATCAGGGTTGATTCCACAATTTAGCTATTGTGAATTGTGCTGCTATAAACATTGACATGGCTGTGTCCCTGTAGTATAAGTCCTTTGGGTATAAACTGAGGAGTGGGACAGCTGGGTCAAATGGTGGTTCCATTCCCAGTTTTCCAAGGAATCTCCATACTGCTTCCCATACTGGCTGTACCAATTTGCAGTCCCACCAACAATGCATGAGTGTGCTTTTCCCCCACATTCTCACCAATAGTTATTGTTGTTAGTATTCTTGATAGCTTCCATTCTTACTGGAGTGAGAAGAAATATTAGTTAGTTTTATTTGCATTTCTCTAATTGCTAGAGATGTTGAACATTTTTTCATGTTCGTTGATGATTATATATATCCTCTTCTGAAAAGTGTCTATTCAGTTACTTAGCTCATTTATTTATTGGGTTATTTGTTTTTTGTTTTTGTTTTTTTGTTGTTAAGGTTTTTGAGTGCTTTATATATCCTAGAGATTAGTGCTCTATCTGATGTGCTTGTGGTAAAAATTTGCTCCCATTCTTAGGCTCTCTATTCACCTCAATGATTGTTTCTTTTGCTGAGAAGAAGCTTTTTAGTTTGAATCCATCCATTTATTGATTCTTGGTTTTAATTCTTGTGCTTAATTATTCTTCTTAATAATTAAGAGTCTTATTAAGAAAGTTGGGGCCTAATGCAACATGATGGAGATTTGGGCCTACTTTTTCTTCCATTACGTTCAAGGTCTCTGGTTTAATTCCTGGTTCCAAAAGCTAAACAAAGAAACTATAGAACTCAATAATACAATCAATAACAGACTTAACTGACATATATAGAGTACATTATCCATTAATGAGCGAATACACTTTCTTCTCAGCAACACATGGATCTTTCTCTAAAATACGCCTTATATTATGCCACAAAGCAAATCTTAGTAAATACAAAAAAGTAGAGATATTATCCTGCATTTTATCAGACCACAATGGAATGAAATTAGAAATAAATGACAAAATAAAAAATAAAAGCTACTTCACCACCTGGAGACTACATAATGTGTTATTGAATGAACAATGGTTGCAAAAGATATCAAGGAGGAGATTAAAAATTCTTAGGGTAAATGAGAACACTGATATAAGATATCGAAATCTCTGGAACACTATGAAGACAGTTCCAAGAGGAAAGTTCATTGCATGGAGTTCATTCCTTCAAAGAAGAAAAAGTCAATAAATAAATGACCTAACATTACATCTCAAAGCCCTAGAAAAATAAGAGCATATCACCCCCCACCCCAAAGCAGTAGGAGACAAGAAATACTTAAAATCAGAGCTGAAATCAATGAAATTGAGACAAAAAAAAAACCAATTGGAAAAAATTAACAAAAAAGTTGGTTCTTTGAAAAAATAAAAAAAATTAATAAACCATTAGCCATGCTAACAAAGAGAAGGAGAAAGAAAACTCAAATTACTGACATCAATGATGAAAAAAGAAATATTATAGCAGTCACTACAGAAATACAGAAGATAATTAGAAATTATTTTGAAAATTTGTATGCCAATAAGATAGAAGATATCAAAGGCATTGACAAATTTCTAGAGGCATATGATGTGCCCAAACTAAATCAGGATGATATACACAATTAAACAGGTTAATTTCAAACAAGGAAATAGAGGATACCATCAGAAGCCTACCAACCAAGAAAAGCCCAGGACTAGATGGATACACAAGACCTTTAAAGAAGAGCTAACACCAAGACCTCAAACTATTTCATGAAATAAAAAAAGAGGGAGCACTTCCAAACACATTCTATGAGGCCAATATCACTCTAATTCCAAAACCAGACAAAGACACATCAAAGAAAACTTCAGACCAATATCTCTAATGAATATAGATGTAAAAATTCTCAATAAAATTCTGGAAAATCAAATTCAAAAACATATCAAACATATCAAAATATATCAAACAGTGCACCATGGCCAAGTAGGGTTTATCCCAGGCATGCAAGGTTGGTTTAACATACAGAAATCCATAAATGTAATCAATCACCTCAATAGAACAAATCATCTCATCTCAATAGATGCTGAGAAAGCATTTGATAAAATACACCAACCCTTCATGTTCAAAACACTAGAAAAACTAGGGATAACAGGAGCATACCTCAACACTGTAAAAGCTATCTATGCTAACTCCCAGGCCAATATCATTCTAAATGGAGAAAAATTGAAAGCATTCCCTTTAAAAACTGGAACAAGACAGGGATGCCCTCTTTTACCACCTCTATTCAACATAGTCCTTAAAATTCTAGCCAGAAAATCAGATAAAAGAAATTAAAGGGATATGGATAGGAAAAGAAGAACTCAAATTATTACTATTTGCAGATGATATGATTCTATACCTAGAAGACCCAAAACATTCCACCAGAAATCTCCTAGAACTAATAAGTGAACTCAGCACAGTAGCTGGATATAAAATAAATACTCATAAATTAAAGCATTTCTTCACATCAGTGACAAATTCACTGAAAGAGAAACAAGGAAAACCGTCCCATTTACAATATCCTAAAAAAAAAAATACTTGGGAATAAACTTAACAAAAAACGTGGAAGACTTCTACAATGAAAACTACAACATGTTAAGAAAGAAATTAAAGAAGACCTTAGAAGATGGAAAGATCTACCTTGTTCTTGGATAGGCAGAATTAATATTGTCAAAATGACCATACTACTAAAAACACTATACAGATTCAGTGCAATCCCAATCAAAATCCCAATGACATTCCTTACAGAAATAGAAAAAGCAATCATGAAATGAATCTGGAAAAATAAGAGACCCAGAATAGCCAAAGCAATTCTTAGCAAGCTGGTGGCATCACTATACCAGACCTTAAACTATACTACAGAGCAATAGTAACAACAGTATTGGCACCAAAATAGACCTGTAGACCCAAAGAATAGAGACACAGAAAAAAAAAGTGTAACCCACATAACTACAGTTATCTTATATTAAACAAAGGTGCCAAATTGTACATCGGAGAAAAGATAGCCTCTTCAACAAATGGAGCTGGGAAAACTGGAAATCTACATGTAACAAAATGAAATTAAACCTCTATCTTCCAGCTTCTCTTTATCCAACCCTTTCATCTATTCAAACTTGTTTTTCTGGATAAGGTCTCAATTCCTTACAAGCCCAGCTCAATTCTTGCCACAATCCATGATTGCTGAATCTGTATCCATGGCCTCTTCCACATAGGCTCAGTCTCCACTTGTCTTTTTACAGATGAAGATGGTTTTGTGAAATGCATACTATTTAATGTGTATGGTAATATATGGAGTTTTTTAATCACATCCTCAATATGCTTTGAAGTATCTTTCTCTCTATTTTTCTCCCTTCCCTCTCAGTCCCTCATTGAGCAAAAATTTTAACAAGTAAGTTTTCTATGCAACCAGCTTAGCAATGACAGGAGGGTCTAATCACAAATAAGTTAAGCTTGGTCCCAGTTCCCACAGAGTTTCCCATCCATTGGTAGAGGCAACAAGGAAACAAGATCATTGCATAACATATTTTAATCACAGTTGTGGAAGCGCTGAGGAAAAAAACAAGTATAATGACAGCAACTACCATGAGGGTCATGTACACACAAGCACACCCACACACTAGTACATTTTTCTTCTCAGTTTCTGCAGATTTGTAGGGAGAAAAGTGTCTCTTTTTCCCCTACAAATCATGTTTCAGTGACCTAGACATGGCACGATGCTAGATTTGGCAGTAGATCAAGAATACTGTTAGCTGCATCCGGTTGATCTGAGTCCTGAAATCTCCTCCAATGTTTAGGGAGAAGTTTTAGATGGTGATGTTTTTCTCACATTTGAAATAACATCTAACACATCTACTTTTCTCTTATAATAATATTCTGTAAGACAAAGAAAGTGTCTTTGAGGAGGTTTATATCTATACTAGGCAGCATATGTGCTGTTTTATCAGCATACAAAAGAGCATTTGCTGTTTGCTGTGGAATCTACCTCGTGCACTGCAGAGTCAGAGTAAAGACCTGGAAAGACAGATGGAGTGTGTGTGTGTGTGTGTGTGTGTGTGTGTGTGTGTGTGTGTGTGTGTGTGTGTTATTGCACACGGCAGATAACTGGGTTGCTTTTACTCCTTTGAGTGGTACAATGTTCAGGCTGCATGGTTCTTGATGTGCTCTCCTGGAGTTGATCCCTCTCCAACCCACCCCATCCCCCACCCCCAAAAAAAGAAGGAAGGGAAAAAGGGAAAGGAAAGGAAGGAAGATAAAGGACAGATGATCTATTTTTTCTGTGTGGAGTGACTTAGTAATGTTGAAGCTTTGCAATTATAATTATTTCATAATAACAACAACAATAATAATAATCGGGAAAATGTCACCTATTATGCCTGACTTCCTCCTTTTATGAACTTTTTTGCTGGGCTGGGGACTCTGCATCCCACACAGATGTGGTGCCAGCTTGTGTTACAGAGAGAGGCTATGCCAGCCCTTGTACTTATGGCCATGTCCACAGTAATGCCTCCTTCTTGGTAGCTGGCTAGCTGCCAGTCTCTGTGATAGAGCCTGCTGATTTCTAAATATGATGCTTTGCAAGAGCTGGAATCAAAGCAGTCAGTACTAAAGTGTTCTTTCATCTTTTTCTCTCTCTTTCCATACATTCTGGGAGGATTCAGCAGGACCAACATGACCAACGAAAGGCAGAGGCTTTGTAACAGTTTTAATACACACATGGATGGCTTTCAGATCTTAATTGACTAAAATGATTTGCACTGTTCATTTACATATTAGTTTTAGGGCTTCAGATGAGTTACGATCACTTTGTTCCCCTACCTGTTGAGTCTATTGCTTTCTCCTTCCTCGGGATTAACATACATTCGTATCTGAAAGACTTGGTCTGGGGGACTAGAGAAATACTGATTTTGCTGAGAAATGTATTAATAACACTTAGGAGTATGTATCAACTACAACAGTGAGGTAGCCACATGAGTTATAAAATGCAAACTTTTTTTTTTAAGAGCAGCAGTATTTTATTGGTTAAGAATCTGCTAAGTAAAAGTGGTAGCATGTCAATTAATGTGGCCTAAATTATAAGACAGATTTATTAGAAAGTCCAAGAACTGAAAAGTCCATCATGGATGGCTGGATCTAGGTGTTCAATTACAGGCAGCACTTAGCCTTTCTCCTTCCATATCTTTGCTTTCCTTCATTCTCTGTTATCTCATAACTGGACATGTGGAAACTCCTGGCAGCTTAGGTTCACCGTTTTTTGTAGCTATCAAATGCAGCTTTCTGAGCAGTCTAAGGTTTCACTTTAATTGGACCAACTTAGCAAACATTATCAACGACTGCAGTCAAGCAGATGGAATATACTCATTGTCCAGGCCTGGATCACTTGACTCCTCTTGAAAATGAAATGGGCATGAGGTTAGTTGATATGTGTCATCCAAATAACAGGGATAAAAACTTCAGTATGTATATTATTACCCCAAGGAAAACCAGGTTGCCATTTTCAGTAGAGAAAAATGGTTGCTGGATCAAGGAAAAACTTGATGCCCATTACTCATAGAATATTTTGTATACCCTTCTGTGCAGAGTGTCTGTCCCCATTCTTGCCTTTGTCAGTTAGGTTTGTGCCTTCTTATGGGTCTTGAATGCACTGAGCTTCAACCCACCTGAAGTTCTCCTGACTTGCCCTGCATGAGACAACTCCATTTTTCCAGAACACATCTTTCACTTGCCTGACTCCTTCAGGCTCTTACTCCTGCTTTTCTCTTTCTCTTGTCCATCTTGGTTGTAGTTCTCTGCACCTTGCAACCCAGTCCAATTATCACCTCTCTGCTTCCAACCCAAACAGATTTCACTGCTTCTTCCTGTTTCCCACCCCTCTATTGGGATGGTCATCAAGCTGTGCTTCAGTTGTGTGCGTAAACATGGGTCTTCCCAGGTCTTGCCAGTTTGCAAGCTCCTTTGAGAGTCTGAGCTGTGTCTTTCATATCTTTATGTAACTATCTGGTAAAATCTTTTCAAAATAGCACTTTAAAATGTTTTTCTTGTGGAGGCAACTATTTTCAAAATTACTTTTTTGAGTGGGCTAAGTGAGCTGAATACTTTGTTATCCTCACAAAATCTTACAAACTAGGTACTTCTATTTAATATTTCTTCTATTCTACAGTTAAGGAAACTCAGAGAAGGGATGCACCTTGACTATGGTTACCCATCTAATAAGTGCCAAAGTTAAAATTTGAATCTAGGTCTGCTGGGTTCCAAAATCTAACGTGTTAGCCTCTGTGCAAACTTATCCTGAAACCCTCTTTCCAAATGGGTTGTTATTCAGATGCTAATGGATACAATAAAGAGATGAGGTGCTACTTCCCCACTTGGTCACACCCTATTCTATCCCTTCCTGCAATAAATCCTGCTCTCTGGATATGGAATTTTCCAAAGCAATGGATTAAGTGCAGAAGTATCCACGGTCCCAGTTTTTAAGAATTTTTTTACTCTAGGTCTGCTGATCTGCTTATGAGCACTCTGTCCCAAATAAAATAGAATGGTCCTTTTTGTAATAAAAGTTCACACTGAAGTTGACAAGATTTTCAAAATGCGTGCCCTTCATGGAGAATGCATTTGGTCATTCTTATGTAAACCAGGGAGTTTGCCTTCTATCCAGTAGGTGGCACTAGACTTTCCCCTCCTGGCTATAGCTGCAATTGGAGATAGATCTGTTAACTAAGCCGCACATGAGAGGGACTCAGAACGCTGTTCCATAACTTCCTACCAACTAAGTCATTCTGGATATAGCAGAGTTCTTCCCCAACTTGCACCCAACCTTTTCTCAGCTCTGGAGCAGGTCTTGTAGATCAAACACAGGTACTTATGTACACAGAGGCAAATGCAAGTAGACCTAAGGGTGGCAATCTATGTAGATCACCCTCCCCTCTCTGGCTCTTTGGTCCTGAGAGTTGCTTAGAGATGATGGGGTTGTGGGGAGAGAACATACAGATGCATTGCAAGGCATGAGGAGGAGAAATGCCTCCAACTCAGACTCTGGATTGGAATGATAGGCTGTGCCAGGAAATGCTTTTCTCTGCAGAGTTAGGTCAGCTAATTGCCTGGATTAGGGACAATAGCTCACCTCTCAGCCAACATTTTCCAAATCTCTTCTAATGATCCAAATCTTTCTAGAAGATAAAAAGGTTAAAAAGGCAGAAATAACATGGTTCCTATACCCCAGAGCTTACCAGTTACTAATAAAGAATCTAACCTGTTGCAGCAGCCACTGTGTGAACACCTCCTAAGGAATTGAGAGAGCACGCTGGGACTTACAGCCTAGTAGAGAATACAAACAGTAAACAAGTAATGACATGGTACCATTGTGATAAATGTTATAGTACCAAAATAACAAATGCCATAGGAATACATAGCAAGAGGGTCTGGGGAGAATGGCCTGCAAGACCTTCTTAAGAGATGAGTTTAAGAGGAAAGACAAAGGTGAGGTGGGGTTAAGTGGGTAGAATGAAGAAGGGGAGATGAAAGAAAGGAACTTGTGTCAGGTTTGAGGTAAGAGGATGTGACTCAATTGTGTCTTTGCTGTCTACTAAGCAGAGTAGAATTAGGCATCTTGAATAACTGAAAATCTGTGAGGCTAAAGGTGGTCGGGGCAAAAAAAGTGGCAGAAGATGGGGCCAAAAAGACTGATAGGAAGGACCAGATAATGCAGGGCTTTGTACACAACTTTAAGCAATTTAAAATGTATTCAAGTGCAAAGGGGAAACACTGATAGATTTGGAAAAGAACAGCATCATAACATCACAAGCTCATTTATTTTTTCAACAATATTCACATATGTCTATTTTGTGCCAGTGTGTCAGGTGCCACATAAATTTCAATGAGAATTTTTAAAAGTATTTCTGATTTAAGAAGGAGGGAGACAGGAAAGCCACCTTAAAAATGAACAAGTCCATTTATGAAACAAAAAATTGAATACTCTGGCCTGTCTCAGGATCTGTTCTAAGTCCCAAGGAATCGATGGTGATTTAGTCACAGAAATCATCACAAAGAAATTCACCACCTGTATCGGTGATTAGAGCAGAGACTAGGGAATGTCTGGGATGGGGGAGAAAAACCTAATCCATGGAAACATTTGCTCTGCTGGACAGACAGTGTGGTCCAGCAGAAGCAAGTATCAACAAGGATCTAGGCCCACCAGTGTTTACACCTGCATGTTCATGATCCCATTATTTAAAGAAGGACCGAGCCCCATGGAAAGGGATCAGGAGCCTGAGGAGGAACAGCTGGTTCCAGATATGGACAGTAAATGTCTAAGACGAGCCTGAGCCATTTTTTTTCATACCAGACAGCAAAGACACAATTGAGTCACATCCGAAGGACACAGAAACTGGCTTGAAGGGGCTCTTAATGACATGGTAGGATAATTTAAACATCAAAACAAATATACTTAGTTGCTAAAAATCCTCAGTGAATTTATAAAAATCCATAGGTTTGAAGTAATAGTGAAAAAATATAGCCCTGCCCCTCAATCTAGGAAGACTCATTAATCAATGACCTCACACTCTGAAAACTGGTAGTCAAGGGAAACTAATTAAACATTTATTCTTCCTTTCTCAGATAAGCAGTGTTTCAATGTGACCAAGTAGCCCTAGTTAATGAAGAAAAGTCTTTCTTTATAGAATTCCAGTTAATAAATGGGGAAGGATTGAAGAAATGACAGAATTGGAAAATCACCTTTTTGCAATGTCTAATGAAATAATTAAGCAAAGCTTATTAATGCATAACATCATTTAAAAATATATGTGGAGGATATTTCAATGAAGGGACGAGTGTCCTTCCTTCTCAACCTCTGGTCAATTTAAGTGTTACTCTTCTGGGAGCAATTTTTACCACTTGATACAAGATAAAGAATTCTTGCTAAGAAGGGTCAAACTTGGATATAATTAAACCCGTGGAGCTGAAGTTTTGTTTACAAGGAACGTGCAGTAGAGAGAAGCAAGCTAAATTCCATCATGAATAAACAAACAGAAAAATCAAGAATGTGAAAATTTCTAAACCACCCTCAGTTGTACAATAGAGTAGACTGGGGATGTAGCTCCGTGGTAGAGCACTTGCCGAACGTGGGTAAGAATCTGAGTTCTACCGCCAACAAAAAAACTTTCCTTCAGTTAACAGGAGAATGAAAAAACAAAATGATGGAGGAATCACTATTCTATTAAAGGATTCCAAGAGAGATCTCCAAATGCAATGCGTAGATCCTATTTTGGATGCTGTTTTGAACAAGTCAACTATAAAATGCCATTTCTGATGACATCAGGAAATGTGGATATAATGGATAAGGAACTCAAAGGAGTATTATTAATTCAGTTGGGGTTGATGATGGCATTGTGGTTACATAAGAAACTGTCTCTATTTTATAGACATGCAATGTGAAGTACAAAGGGGTAAAACGGCTGGGGTTCTAAGAATTGCTTGACAATAATTAGCCAAAAAAGGAAAATTATAAAACCAGTGTGACAAAGATCTAGGCAGTCATTGAATCTGGATGTAGTGTATAGCATTTCTTATACTCTTCTCTTCTTTTGTATGTGTTTGAAATTTTTCATGGAAAGCCATGGCTGCAGCCTTTGAGGCAGGTAAGGCCAAGGTCCTCATCATGGCGATGGAACTGTTGCAATGAAAGCTTAAGTACAGGTGTGAGGTCACATAGCTACTCAGGACCCAGAGCTATGACGAAACACTCATTCCATGTCTAGTGCTGTTTCCGTAACATCTCTCACTTTGCTTTTCTGAAATACTTTCCAATGTCACCCTCTGGCTCAGGAGGTGGTTCTAGTGTTGAGAGGAAATAACCTACATTTTTTTCTCGTTAAATATTGACCGTTTTCCTAGAACTGGAGAAGAGTACTATGGTTTAACAACTGACTTCTGGAGGGAGAAGACTTCCAACCGCTGATTAGATGAACCATCAGGCATTAGTAAGTAATTTGTTCACTGGCTGAAAGTTAGTCAAGGCCTTGGCTTCTTGCCTTTTCTAAGTCATGGGCAAATCCCAGGCATCTGATTATATGCATCATGTTTCTACCTGCTTCCAGCTCTGCTTTTAATACCAAGTATGAAAATGTGAAATGCTTTAATGAGAGGGTTTTTTTAAGTACCTGGTCACTTACGAGCAATACTGTGGGCAAAAGTTCACATCTGAATGTCGCCTATAATTTTCTTTTCCTGTACAATTCTGGGAGGCTTTCTCTGGATCAGCAGAAGAAGTAGGAGTGCTAACACAGTGGAAACATAACCAGCTCTATTTTCAGTAAAATAACACTAACTGGCATTGCTGCTGACTGCATGGCAGGCAAACATAGCTTTCCAAAACTTAGCTCAAACACTTCAACATAAATTTTAATTAAATAAAAAAAAATAGTCTGTAGCACTGATTTTTACAATCTTTTAGCTCAAGGCCTAAGAAAGCATCAAAAGCCCCACCCTATACTTTTCCTTCTTCAGAAGGCCAGGGAAGATAGTCACAGAGACACCAGGTTCTTGGGATATTCTAAGCCCAGATGAAATTTCTAGTCTGGTACCCATAGAATTTGCACATGATAGAATAGACAAAGTAAAAGACTCTGTCTTCTTTGCTGATAAATGTGTCTATGCTAAATTGTGAGGAAATTTTTAGACTGTGGCCTTGTAGGCAATGGATGTTCCTATAAAGAAAATCACAGAGTAAATTAGTTGAGGAAGTAAATAATAATATAAGCCCCAGGAGGAGCCACATTTAGCTTGCTTCTTATTTAATCCAAAGAACGTTTCATGGCCCAGTGTGGGTACACCACAAATACTTATGAATGAATGAATGAATGAATGAAAATGAATTTGTTCTCCCTAAAATGTGGCTCAAACATTTGCTTATTTCATGCCAATCCTAGAGTGCAGTCAGGCAAACAGGGAGATGGAATTTTGTTGTTTGCATATTGTAAATCACAAGAAAGTGAGGAGTCTCACATATGCTGTGAATTTATTAGTCTTTCTCAAATCTGGGTTAGTACGGCTAAAAGTGTGTGCAGTGCCCTTCTCATTCACCTCTGAATTCAATCATGGCTACAGGTTTACCCATCCTAGCACAGAAGCTAAATGGCTAGACCCTGCCCTTTGAGGTTTTCTCCCATTTTATCTCCTTCTTCAGACTTATGTGTTCCTAGAGGAGGGTACACTCTACTCTGCCTACAACTCATCATTTTCTACCCAGTCCAAGTTTCCTCAAACTTCTGTCTACAGATTACTTGGAACTGTCCAGCCAGGCAGACTGTGACAATGGCGTTCTCTCCCCCAACCCAGTTAGTCTTCTCAGCCTGCTCTATCAAGAGTCTCTGCTCCAGAGTGGGCTTGCTTCTGAGTCCCAGTTTGGCAGGCTGTGAGCAGTCAGCAAATCCATTCAGAAGGAATTAGGCAGATGCACTCAGTTCCTTCAATTTCACAAATGCTTAGGAATTCTGTTTAGCCAGAAACCCTACTTGCAATGAATCACAGTTATACACACATTATGTACACAGTTTTGACAACTCAAGTTTCTTCCTGAATATTTCTATGTGATTTCCAACTATATATATATATATATATATATGTGCCTATGAGGAGAATTTAACTTCCCTAGCCTCATTTCCATACTTCCCTCCTGTATGAGTCAGCTCAAGCTGCCTTAATTAAATACTATCGACTGGGTTGCTTACACATCAGTAATTTAGTTCTCATAGTTCTGGAGGCTGGAGGGCTGAGATTGGGGTATTAGCATGGTTGAGTTCAGCAGAGGAATAGAGATCTTTTTTTCTGGCTTATAGATGGTCATCTTCTTACTGTATCTTCTTGTAAGGGGGATCAGTCCTGTTAGATTAGGGCTTTACCTTTTTTACTTTATTTGACCCAAATTGCCTTCTAAAGGACCTTTCTCTAGTACAGACATACTTCAAGTAAGAGCTTACATAGAACCTTGGAACTCTTGGAGAACACAGTTCAGTCCTTAGCACCTCCCCATTACCACCTATCATTCCAGTTTCTTCTGTAATGTTTGAGCCAAAGTTTAAGCTATAAAAATCTCCTTGCTTTATTATAATTGGTCTGAAACCAGAAAGCTCAATATTGGAAATGCCTAATGAGTTCAATTTTTCAGACAATCTTTTATTTTTGTTTTACCAAGGCTTGGAGAGATCCGTCAACTCTTGCAATTTATAGCAATGTTGTTCTACAGGAGCAGTAGTTGAGCCAGTGTTCAAGGGGCACCAACTGTGTTGTCAGACCTGAGTCCATTCAAAATGACAAGCTTTTGTCCTTCCCTCACCAGCATTCCCAGTCTCCTTCTCCTGGTCCATATTTTGCTGATGTGCTTATCTTCTTCTATCATATAATTTACATATTCAATAATTCACATATTTAATTATTTTATATTTTCCTCCCCTCAGGAGGTAACCCAGTAGTGCAAGCACTTTGAACTCTTTTGTTCACTGGTATATCCCTCTGTGATAGATCCAGTTTCTTTGGAGAAGAAACTACTACAGTTTTTGGTAACAAGAGTAGATTTTAGAGGAACAGGATTTTAAGGATGCTCTCTGAATTGGTTCTGGGATTCCAGGAATTGGTTCTCTAATCTGATTAGGTTTAAAGATGCTAATGACTCTGTTTCCAGTAGTAATGAAAAAGAAAAAAACACTGATAGTCCATTATGTGACCTAGTAATAGAGATGTACAAAATATTACTATGAAATACTCCTAATCAAACACTAGTAAAATACAAGAAACTGAATGACATTGTATAATGATATATATATATATATATATATATATATATATATATATATCATTTCACATATGTGACTCAAACTAATGAATATAATGAGGTTGGCTGATTGTTCCATCATTGAAAAAAGTGGGGAAAGAAAAGTATGAGCTCAGAGATTAAAATTCCCAGCTCAAGTACTACATAAATGGCATGAAAGTGTCAATGTATACCCTGAAGGAGATTCTTTATGTATTATAACTAAAGGGGTGAGATTGCTGAAAATCAAACTCAGAATCTCATCCTGCAACTTGCTGAAATAAAATACAAGTTAAAATCTCAGCTTCAAGGATGTCTATAATTTATTGTAAAGAAACTGATTGGGAATGAATAGAATTCTGCAAGTTGGAATGGGGATGTATGGAAAAATTTAATGACACTAGGAACATGGAGCCCTAAAATGCTGAAGTCTTCTTTGCCAATGGAAGAGGTTTCTCCATCCCTAGTTGAAGAAACTTCCCTACCTTCAGGGAAAGTGTCCTCTCTTCTCCCACCTGAGGAAATTAGAAGAAACTGTAATTGTTCCCTTCCCTTAGGCAGGTATCATGCAAGATGACTCTGGGTCTTCTCATGATGCACCTGGGCCACTTCTTTCTGCTCAAGACCTGGAACTGACTCAAGTGGCAGCAGGACTCAACGGGAGAGATGCAAAGTATGACCAATGAGAAGTTATGCTATGCTTGCAAAGGAATCGGGTGAGTTTCGTAATTTATATAGATGAAAATCTAGAAAATAAATATTATAATTTGTATTAAGAGTGTGGGATAGTGCTAGAAGGAAAAGAAATCTGGACCAGTTCAACTAACTAGAGTCCATGAAGTAGAGAGACTGCATTTAATAGTTTAGCCCGTGGAATTATAAAAGGCTCTAAATACTTGTTTGGTTTGTTGACTGATGTATGGAACATCAGCGTGACTCACATGAATGAGTTAGAATTGCTGGACCTATTTTGTTTTAATAGAGAGAAGAAATTCAGAGACTTAGAGAGATTGGAATTCATTATTTAAGACCTATTCACCCACCCTGGAAGGAAGAATGAAGAAGACATACTTTTTACCCAAATTATGAGAAATACACACACACACACACACACACACACACACAGACACACGCATCATGTATATCCAGCTCCACCTCACAGCAGGCCCAGTGGGCTCATGAATATATCCTGGGATTATTTTCCCAGTTTCAAGACACATAATTGGAATAGATATACTTAACAAATAGCAGAATCCCCACAGTGGTTCACTAACCTTGGAGTGAAGGCTATTATGGTGCAAAAGACTAAGTGTAAACTACTAGAATTGCATCTACCTAAGAAAATAGCAAACCCAAAGCAATATGTATTCCTGGAGGGATTTCAGAGACTGTTGCCTCATTAAGGACTTGAAGGTTGCAAGGGTAGTGATTTCTACCACATCCCCATTAAACTCATTTAATCCCCATTTGGGCCTGTGCTTCTGCAAATAGATAGGTCTTGGAGATGACAGTGGATTACCACAAGTTTAACTAAAAGGAAACTCCAGTTGCAGCTGTTTTACCAGATGTGTATTTACTGCTTGAGCAAATTCAAATCTTCTGGAATGTGATATGCAACTATTTATCTGAGGAATGCTTTTTTCTCCCTAACTGTCAGTAAGAATCACCAGAACCAGTTTTCTTTCAGGTGTTGAGGCCAGCATAATCTTCTATTCTCCTACCTCAAAAGTAATCAATTCACCAGTCCTACATCATAATTTATTTCACCAGGATCTCCATGACACCTGTCTTCCATAAGACATCACACTGCTCCATTACATGGATAATATTATGCTGATTGGTCCTCGTGAGCAAGAAATAGCAATCACTCTAGACTTATTGATAAGACATTTCATACAGGATGATGGGTTGTCAATCTGATCAAAGTTCAGGGCTTCTACTTCAGTGAAATTTCTAGGGGTCCAGTGGTGCAGGGCTAGTTGGATATCTCTTCTAAAGCCAAAGACAGTTATTGCACATGTCCCTGCCTAAACCTGAGGAAGAGGCATGTAATGGGCCTCTTTGGCTTTTTTAGGCAACATTTTCCTCATTTGGGTATGTTACTCACGCCATTTAAAGAGTGCCCCAAAGAGCTACATTTTGAGAGGGCCCAGAGTAAGGAAAAGCTCTGTAATGGTAGCAGTTCTAGGCTGCCATGTAAGCTTCTCTGCCATTTGGACCATATGATCCAGCTGCTGAACTGGTGTTTGGAGAGTGTCAGTAGCTGTAGAAGATGCTGCTTGGAGCCTTTGGCGGTGCCTATAGGTGAAATTCGGCATAAGCATTAGGATTTTGGAGAAAAGTTCTTTATTCTCAGCAGATATCTACTCTTCTTTTGAGAAACAACTCTTGACCTACTTTAGAAACTGAACACTTAGCTGATCCACCAAATTACATACATCCTTGGTTTTTCACCAAGAACTGAGTGTTCTCTGAACCACCAAGCCATGAAACTGGGCACACCTCACTAGTATACCATCAAATCGAAATGCTACATATGTAACTGGAGAGGAGAGGCCCACAAAGCACAAGTAAGTTCATGAAGAAGTGATCAAAACGCTCATGATCCCTGCTCCTGCCTCAGCTGACAGAGGAAGAGAAGACTCACACCTGGCTCACAATGATTCCCTGCAATATGTATGCATCTGCAAGCAGAGAGCTGAAGCTTTACAGCCCACTTCCAGGACACCACCCCCAAAGATAGTGGTGAAGGGGAATCCTTCCAGTAGGCAGACCTTCTGGCAGTGCACCTGGTTGTTCACCTTTCTTGGAAAGAGAAATAGCCACCTATGTGATTCATGGACTGTGGTCAACAGTTTGGATGGAAATGAACTTGGAAGGAACATGATTGGAAAATTAGAGACAAAAATTGGGGGGAAGAGGCATGTGGATAGATTTTTCTAAATTAGAAAAAAAAAGCTGAAGATATTTGTATCCTCAGCTTTTCTCCCCAGCCACCCCTGTCACTGCCCAGTTGAACATGGTGACAGGTTGGAGGTTATGTTCGGCGATAGCAACATAGACTTTCACTCACCAAGGCAATCTGGATGCAGACGCCACTGAGTGCCCAGTTTGCCAGTAGCAGAGACCAACACTGAGCCCCATACGGCACTATTCCAGAGTAAGCAGCCAGCTCCATGGTGACAGGTAGATTACATTGGACCTCTTCCATAGGAACAGTGTTTTGATCATACTGGAGTAGACACTTGTTCTGTATATGGTTTTGCTCTCTCTGCATACAGTGTTTTTGCCAAACTACTATCCATCAGCTTACAGAATGCCTTACCCACCGACATGTTATTCCACACAGCATGGCTTCTGTTTAAGAAACTCGTTTAACATCAAATGAAGTATGGCAATGAGCCCTGTCTCATATAATCCACTGATTGTACCATGTCCCCCCCTCCCCCCAACCCATCCTGGAGCAGAAGGTTTGAAAGAACAGAGGAATGAAATTTTTTTAAAAGATCTTTTTTGATATGGATACAATATCTTTATTTATTTTCATGTGGTGCTGAGGAATAAACCCAGTACCTCACATGTGCAAGGCAAGTGCTCTGCCGCTGAGTCACAACCCCAGCCCCAGAGGAATGAAATTTTAAGACAGTTACAGACAGCATCAGCTGGGAGAGTCAAAGCCTTGCAGTACTAGAGCAAATTTTTCAGGAGATTAAATATGTGCTGGATCAGCATGCAGTATACGGTGCTATTTCTCTTATAGCCAAGGTTCATGGGTCCAGCAATCAAGGAGTAGAAATGGAAGAGGCACCACTCAATATTTCTTCCAGAGAAAGGCCCACTAGCAAAATATTTGGTCCCTATTCTCATATCATGACATTCTGCTGGCATAGAAATCTGTTATGGTTTAGATCAAAGGCTCATGATTTGAAGGATTGGACCCCACTTGTGGCAGTATTGGGAGGTGGCAGAAACATTAGGAGATAGATACTGATCAGGGCGTATTTCATCCCTAGCCCCTTGCATGCTTGTGCTCTCTCTCTCTCTCTCTCTCTCTCTCTCTCTCTCTCGCTCTCTCTCGCTCTCTCTCGCTCTCTCTCGCTCTCTCTCGCTCTCTGTGTGTGTGTGTGTGTGTGTGTGTGTGTGTGTGTGTGTGTGCCTCCTGGACCTATAAAGTGAAAGTTTTGCTCTGTACCATCCCTGCCATGATGTTCTGTCTCACCACCAGCCCAGGAACAGTGCAGCCAAGTGACTATTGGCTGAAAACTCCAAAATCGTGAACCAAAATAAATCTGCCTCATCAAAGCTGATTTTCTCAGGTAATTTGTCACAGCAACAAAGAGCTGACTAATATCTGCCCTTAGTAGAAGCCTCAATGATGAGTCTTTTGAACTAGAAATTAAGAATGCCACCTAGCTCTTTTAAGATCTTTGTGTTTCTGAATCATCAGGCAAAAAAGAGAGTTTACTGTGCTGGCCAGGGAGAATAATCCTGACTCTTACGGGGGAAATTGGGCTGGTTCTCTACAGTAGAGGCAAGGAACAAAGCGTCTAGTGTATGGGAGATACTTTGGGGGCATCTCTCACTATTAACATTGCCCTGTGATTAAGGTCAATGAAAAATGACAACTACCCAATCTAGGTAGGACGACTAATGGCCTAGCCCCCTCTGGTATAAAAACTTGGCCCACCCCACCAAGTAAAGAACATGACTAGATGGGGTGCCCACCCTGAAAAATGGGCAGTACAAGAACATAGCTGTGGATACCAGTTGTGACCATAGGACTAGTTAACAAGCTCTGTGGTTATGGGTATTTTCTCCCTATTTGTTATAAATGTGCGTGTGTGCTTGCGTGCGTGCACGTATTATTAGACATTAAGAAAGTATCTTTTTTTTCATTGTCTTATCATGTAACATAAGAGATATTAACTTTATATCATTTTATTTAAGTATTGTTAATTTCACACAATTGGATTTAAGTTACAGTCTAGAAAGGAGAATAATAAACATCATTTGAAGATTTTACCCTCTCTTCTGGAGAAGAGAGTTTTCAGTTGTAAGCACAATAGTTATATCATGTTAAGCAGCATGATCATTATTATTGTCCTTGTGTGGAAATTAAATATTATTTAAGGGGATGAATATGGGTACAAAGTTCACAGTGGATGGGCTTGTCATGGTTGCTGGCGTATGTCAACTTAACTGGGCCAGTGGTACTCCGATATTTGCTAAAACATTATTCTAGGTGTGTTCATGAGGGTATTACTGGATGGCATTGATACTTGAATCAGTAGATTGAGAAAGCAGATTACCCTTCTTAACATGGGTGAGTTCCATCTGGTCAGGTGAAGGTCTGAATAGAACAAAAGCTGACCCTCCCTGGAGTAAGAGTATCAGACATAGATTTTTCTTCTTGCTATTGAACCTGGACAAGAACCTTGGCTCTTCTTGGTCCTGAGGTCTACCAGCCTTGAACTTGAACTATACCATAAGCACTGCTGGGTCTCCAGCTTGCCAACTTTAGGGGCTTACAGGCTCTGTAATTGCACTTCCTTCATCTATCTATACCCTCCCTCCCTTCCCTTCCCTTTCCTGTCTGTCTGTCTATCTGTCTCTAGAGAAGCAGGAATAGGAGCTCTTCTCTCTGTATCTACACATATGAGACCACATGTTCCCTCTCACTGTTCTGCACCTGGCTTTCTTTCACATCCCTGCTTTTATCTCCTCCACATTTCTCCTGTCCGGCTTTTGGCCCAGGTTAAGTAAGGAACAAAGAGAACCTGACTAAACAGAGCATGAAGCAAGTCCTCTTTGCTTCCCTGCTTCATGAGCACGTTCAGACTCACTTAACAAAGAGACATTCATCTGACGCCATGAGCTACTAGAGTTGTCTTTCCAATTTTACAATGACCCAGTGAGGAAGGAATTGTCATCCCTAATGAGCCAATAAAGAGACCAAACTTCAGAGAGCTGAGGTGGTCATCCAAGACCACCACCAAGAAGCTCTGTCACTATTGATTGTAGGATTGGTTGATTGGGTTGGTTTCTTAGCTTATTTGGGTCTCTAATTTCTCATCTGTAAAATGGGTACAGTAAGGGTATAAGATCAATATTTCAGAAATTTGTGAAGATTAAAAATTATTGCATTACTACATTACACACGAGTAAGCCTAGGGTAGTGAGAACAGTACTTAGAATATAACAAACCCATCATTTTAGCATATACTGTGTTCTCTCTGAGCCTCAGATTCCTGGGCCATCTAACTGGGGAGCGGGACTAGATGAGCTCTGGGTATCCCCCATTGTGAAAGCCCTAGGAGCTTGAGTTCTCTCCCGTGGGGCTGGGTAGTATGGGAGAGCAAGGGCTTCAGTTTTCGCATGGCCCCATCACCCCAGGAATCTCTGCAGCCCACAGAGGCAGAAGCCTTTCAGAGCACTGCTTTTGGTGGACCCCTCCCCATGCAGACCCATTGAGTGACAGGCTGCCCAAGCCCCATCCCCTGCTAACACTTGACATCCTGCAGGAAGGTGTCCACACACCTGGTTCTCCCAGCCTGCAAGCCCCCTTCCTCTCTCTTTGCCAGCAGAGGTTTTAATATAAAGGATAATGAGTGTCGCTTATACATCCTCCATGCATTTTATTTATCCATAGATGAAGCTCCCTTTGGGTAACTGTCAAATGCCTTGACTTTAGAGGATGTTTTTTAACTGTACCAACTTAAACGAACCAAAAGGCAACTTTCTTTAATAACCTTCAAATTCAGAAGAGCATTCTACCTGTATCCTTATGAAAAGTTGAAAGAAATGAGTGCCTCTATTTATCTCCTCCTGGCTTTGAATGGGCTCTGTAAAAATTATATTGGTTCGTGCTCAGGAACTTGCAGAGAGACATGAACAAAATGGGGAAAATGTTTCCTTGTGTGTGCTTCTATTTCACTCTCACTTTATTTCCTTTAGAACATGCAATGCAGTCCTGCCTTGGGATGTACTCCCTTTGTTCAACATCATTGCCTTTGCCACCTGCCTGGAAATGGTCCTTCAAGGGTTTTGATAAATCAGTTGCAAAGGTGTCTGGTTTCATTGTTACATCTGTAAGTGCCTTTGGTGAAAGGCTCTTTTCATGCTACCTAGAGAAATTCACCTCAGTGAGTCTTAGGAGAGCCTTAAAATCAGCTACAATGTATCAGAAGGGTAGAGTGAATGATTTTTCTCTCCTAACTTTATTTTCTTTTGGAAAGACACAGAAGGCATTTAAGAGCAAGAGAAGCAAGTAATGAAAAGAAAATGGTCATTCTGAGAGTTTCTTCTGTAACCGCCTTTTTTTTTTTTGATACTGTGATACTGAGTTTAAATGTAACTTTGGGGATCTCACTTGGTATTCTTTATGAACTATTTGCCACCTCTGAGGAGCTACCCTGTTCCCCTCAGCCGGGGAGTGGAGAGATGACACTGCAGGGACTTCAAGACAGATACCCTAGCCTGCCAATTGACGTGGCATTTTTCCTCCTGCAAGATTATCTCTGGGGCCACAGGACAGAGTTGAAGGATGAATGGCCACTGGCAAAGTTGGAAGGAATGGGGTTGATATCTTCTTCTACAGGGGTCCCAGGAATAAAAGCATGTACCTACCCACCAGATCCTCCAAGACAACCTGCAGTCTGATGGTTACAAGAAAGATCTTTAACCAGGTGACTAGATTATGCTAAATTATCTAGACCTTCAGAAACCAGCCAATCCTAGGCTGGTCCATGATTGTCCAACTGATAAATCCATGAGGAAGGCTTTTAACCTGTAGGAAATAATGATCGATTGTAGGACCTTGGGGCCAGACAATTAGATGGTTACTAGGACTAGGAGAAGAAAGAGGGATTCCTTCTTGTATAGGCCAGGATTCTGGTGGGAGGTTGGCCAAAGGGACACAGGCTGAAGTCACCACCAAAGCTCCTCTTTGAGGGAGCAACAGCCGCATCAGGACCTCTGGTCTCTAGGCTCAGCCTCACGTCTAAGTCCCAACCCCGAACCCCAACCCTAGAGGCCTCTAAGCTCCAATCAAGAGACAAGGCATGGATCTCAGGATAGAGTCCCAGGTTTTGTTTTTCTTTTCTGTTCTGGGGATTTCTGGTAAGAAGCATTCCCAGAGAGCCTGCGATTGCTGATAGAACCTCTCTGGAGTCAGGCAGTGCATGAATAGGCTCAAGAAACAGGATGGTTAGCTTGGAATTGCAAAAGTTAATTGGTGAGAGCTAAAAACTCAGGTCTGCTTTTTATGGTCACACCTTTAATTTGCACCCCTGGGGATGCAGAGACTGGTACTTGGGCTACCCAAAGCTCAATCATTTAGGATACTGACCTCAAATGGAGCAGCTGAGTGCCAGTTTTCTGGCAAGCAACTAGACATTCTTCTTCTCACCTCCTCTTGCTCCAGGTCACCCCTTTCCTCCTCCTCACAGTTGTTACTAACGATACAACCACTGTTTATTGAGTAGAGACCACCTATTAGTACCCATCCCTTCCTTCCCTCACAAGCTTCTGGCCCATATTTTATTTCTTTCTTGCATTTATTCAAATCCCAAATTTCAATTTGCTCCTCAAATTGGTCCCACAGTTACAAATTCCTATCTCTTTGGTCTTCGCATGTCACCTTTGTGGCTTCTTTTGGGTTCCATGGCCTTTAAGTTCTTACCTTCATTCTGCCAGTAGGCAACTTCCAAGAGAAACCTCTTTGGGGGTTCCTGCCTCATTCCCTCCCCACTCTTGGAGACTACACATTTATCACACAAGTAATTTTCCCATGGCAAAATCTTTAACGCATTAGCTTTGAATTCAAAACTGTCACCAACTCACCTTTGCTTATATGGTTAGACCTAAATGCAGTCGAGAGTCTCATCAGTTGTAGTAATTATGTTCTGTCGCTCCACAAGGGAAATGCAGGGTTGGGTTCCTGAAAGCTTCTGGTCACAGCATTTTTATTAACTAATCAATACATAAGCCCTTTTATCTGTTTCTGTTTAAAGGCATCTTATTTAATGTACTTTGGTGATCCACTAACATTGAATTCACAGCTGAAAACATCAGAAGTCATGCCCAATGATGCTTATTTATATTTTCCATCTAAGGCAGATTATAGCCTTCTTGGACTTAGAAATAGTAGGCAGCACTTGCACACAACACGGGGGAGCATTTTAAACAGTGAAATCTTCAACAAAAAGCACAAAATTGCAAATTACATGGCCACTAAATCATCTGCAAAAAGGACACTTGTTTTCATAATAAAAGCTAAAGAGGGTGTGCTAATTTATAATCATTACACGAGTGATCATGTTAATGCACCTAAAGTATGCATAATACTTGTCAATTTAAAATTTTAAAATAAGTAAAGTCAGATTAAATTTTTTAAAAGAAGTTAAATCAATAATTTATTTCACCTTTGACCTCAACTGGGAATGTGTATATCATGTGACTATTTTTTTTTTTTTTGCCATTCTATGCGTGTCTCTGAATGACCATGACAGCAGTAGGAGTATTGACTTTGAGATTAGAAATAAATTTTAATGAGTAGACGAATTTTGAATGCAGGATCTGTAAATAATAGCAACTGTACCTCATCTTGAATTTCAAAGCCTCCAACAAACTTACTTCTCTCTTTCCAGTGTGATAGCCCATATTTCCTTATACTTTGATCCTACTAACACAGCCAATCCTTCTGAATTTGCTTCCTATTTTCTTGCCTCCATGCTTTCCCCTGTTAGTTGTATACTTAATAATTTCTTGTTTGCAAGCAACAGAAACTGACTTGAACTGTCTGAAGAAAGGTAAAGCAGTTGAAGGGCTTTAAATGAAGAGTGGCTCACAGGCTCAAAGGAAGAACTGGGCAGATAAGAGTCATGAATTCTATATACCAAGGCAGCTCAGGGATCTAGGAAAAGAGGCTCAGGGACCTTGGTCTTAGAAACTGCGTTCAAGATGGCTTCTCCTTAGTTAACCCTCTATTCTCCTCTTCATCTTGTGTCTCCAACTTTCAAATTCTTAGGAGAGACAGCTTTTTTTGAACAGGATTCTGTTGGCCTCCAGATGTTTAATCCCAGTGACTAAAGTAGGGCAGGAATGAAAATTGGCCTGACCTGGCTCATTTGACCACCACATTGGCTGGTTGCAGCAGAGCCTGTTCCCATGTGATGGAATTGGTGACTGGTGCTGTCTAGATAAAGACAAGCAGAATCTGTTTTCCTTTCCATCTCCATAGTTTAATAGCGTTCTACCATCCTCCATCCTCATCTAACTATGACTCCTTGTATAGGTCTTTGCTGATTCATCCAGCTAGGTGTGGTTTTTTACTTCTTTACACTTGTTTTTTTATCTACTGGATTTCATATTCAGCTCTATGTTGTGGCTGTCTAGGAACCTTTCTCATTACTCAGTTGTTTATTTATTTGGTAAATATGCAATAATTACCTGCTGGGATCCTAGCAGGTAGGAACAATGGCTTGTTTTTCCTTAAAGCACTTGTAGAGACTAATATTAGCCTCTAAGCATTTCACTTGGAGAATACCTATGCCCAAGCAGATGGAGTTGACCCAGGAAATAGGTCCTCTTGCACGGGTCATGCAACTTGATGTAGTTGATTTCCTGGTCAATGTTATAATTAATGCTCATATAAATGCCTTGATGTCATGTTTATTGACCTTAAACATAACTTGGCTAGAAGGATTAGATATAATGCATTGCATGGCTGAATAAAACCTTAAACACACACACACACACACACACACAAGTAGTGAACAAGAATTGATATTAAGTTAACCTTGACTTTTTAATAGTAAATAATTTCACAAAAAGAAGAAATAGATATAGCCCAACCATTGAATTCAGCAAGGCCATGAAAACAAGCAAGTTAGAAAAAAATAGATAAGAAAGTATAAAAGTGCAAAACTATAGTTGCATTGTGTAGGCTTGACTTGAATAAATGTAGTGGAAGTTATAAGTAAGACAACCAGCCCCAGGAAATGACATCCTTCTATCACATACTCCCCAGTATACCTGCCCACACTCTGCATGTCTTCATGAGCTGTGGGATCGATATCTGGTCTCACAAAAAAACTTAGACAACTTCTCAAGAATATTCTCAGCTCTTTCTAGAAAAAGCTCTTTCTCTGGCAGACCCATGATGAAGTGGAATGTGCTGGGAACAAGACAAGTCTGTGTCTTAAGCTCCCCTCTCAGCAGGTCAACTCCGCCTCTTTCAGCCCTAGCCATTTAGGGCATGCTCTAATAGTCCTGACTGTCTATAGTCCCTGAGATGTATACTTTCCCAAATTGACCGCAACTCAATACCTCCCAAAGTCTTGCTTAAAACAGCTGTAATTTTCGAGAAAGGGTCTAATGGACATGTTAAGAAATATTTTTTTCTTCCAGGTTCTCTAAGTGCAATCCCTATCATAAAGCAAAACACCTACACCACAATACCTTGCCTTCCTACAAAAGCTCCTTTGTGAATTTATTCCATTCTTAACCTTTACAGATTTTGGCCCAAGAAACATTTATTCTTAACTGCATTTCTGTCTTTTTTCCTTCAAAATTTTACTCGAATGTATTGTCCACAAGATACCCAAAGTACCTCCTACCAACAAAATGAATACTTTTTCTGTGAAAAAGAATTGGTCTCTGCACAGTGATTCTGATGTTCATTTGCTTTTTTAATCAGGCAGTAAACATCATGTAATCTGCCATTTCCCTTCTAGTCTCAGTTTACAGAAAATTCAAGGCAGAATTTAGTTATTGAGTTCATCTGTTGGACAGTCATTCCCTTCTGAGGAATGAAGAGATTTGTATTCCCTTTCTCCCTCCTTTTATTGCTCCGGGTTTTGCAGTGTTTAATTTTGGAAGCCATCTCAAATGCTTTTGTAATAAGTAGGGGATAAACCTTCAACCAACACAGTTCAAATCTGTGATCCTTGCTGCATTAATTCAAACTCCCATCAAGATCTAAAACCAGAGGTAATATCTCCTGGAACACTTATTCCAGTGCCATTTGGCACTAGGAAAAAGCTGTTGTGGGGGATCTGTAGTTTACTCTCTTAGAGATGAAGCCAGCAAGAACATTTGTCTAAACATCAATAACAATTAGATCTTAATTATAAGGATATGTTCCAAGTAACACTCTGCTCCCAGAGGGGTAGGTTTGGATTGTTTGAGCCACAGATTCATTTTGTCATTTGCCATCAAAGTCATGCTGAAGTGCACACTGCACTTCAAAGTGACAAGGAGGAGTTACTGACGCAAGTCATCCTGAACTTGCCAAACCTTTGGAGGCTCTTGGTTACTTTTAAACTAAACTCAGAGACAGAGCATTATGTGCTTACTGCTGTGTTACATTGTTTTTGCATGTGATTATTTTATAAGCCATAATTACACAATAATTAGAGTGAATAAGGTTAATCAGTTCTTGTAACTGATCTGATTCCAAACCCTTTGAGAGCCTCTCTTGGCATCTAGGTAAAGCCAGAACTCCCTCCATGGCAATACACCTGACCTAATGTGATCCCTGCCTACTTCTGCAGTCTCATTTCTTCCCACTGTCTTCTGCTCCACTCATCGCAGTCATCCTCTTCTTTTAATTTTACAGCCTTCCTCCCATTTCACGATTTTGTGTGCTTGCTGTTTCCTACACCTTTGCATTTTCTCACCTTTGCCTCCTCTAAGCCTGGCTAAGGCAGTCTCCTTCTGAGAAGATGCTCAGTGTCTCCCCCGACACTTTCTTCCTTGCTTCTCTGCATGTGCCCCATCTCTTCTTGTTCCTCATCTCTTATTCCCAGTGGACCAAGCTTGGCAATACCTTAGGCACAGCTGAACTCTTGCACCAAGCTCGGAGCCTCTTTGTAGATTATGCTGTGGATTGATACTACAGGACCCCCCCCCCAATTCTTAAGGGAGAGAATAACCCACAAATTCAAAGCCAGCCTATTAAAATTGGGATATTCCTTCCAAGTAATCTAGCCCCTCATTTCTAGGGGAGAAAAAGTTAGGCCGAGAATGTCACGGTGCCTTACCTGAGTCTATATAGCAGCAATGCTAGGCCAGGGCTCTGGTCCAGGGCTCTACTTACTTTAAATAAGTGTTTCATTGCTGTACTACAGTGATCTTTCAGCAGGCAAAATTTTAGCACATTTAGGGTGATCAACTTTTCCTGATTTGCCTAGAACTCTTCTGGTTTTAGCACCATAAGTTCTGAGTCCCAGGAAACCCGTCAGTCTTAGACAAATCAGATAGTTGGACGCCCGGGTGGCCCAGTGTGTGGGTTGATACACCCTCCCTCCCTCAGCGTGTCCTCTCATAGGTAACAAAGAGTATGGGCAATAACAGCTCCCACTACTGCAACAGACTTCTCGGGAGCCGTAACTCACCCCTCATCATCGATAGAAACCAACAGCCCTCATGTTGTCAGGCACGCTTTGAATATGGAGATTTTTCCCTTTCTCATTAGGAATCTGGGGTCCCACGGTCCATGTTCTCGTCTATTCAGGCTGCCACAACAATATACCAGAGACTGTGTATCTTAAACAACAAGATTTGTCTTCTCACCATTCTGGAGGCTGGAAGTCTGAGAACAGGGTGCCAGAATTGTAATATTCTATAGAGGCTCTTCCTAGCTTACAGATGCCTCCTTCTTGCAGTGTGCACACACAGTCTTTCCTCCACAAGACCATGTGGAGATAGAGCTTTCTCTCCTTCTCTTCTTGTAAAGTCATTCATCCTATCAGATAAAGGACCCTACACTTACGACCACCTTTATCTTCAATTACCCTCTAAAGCCCTACCTCCTAATACAGAGACATGAAGGCTTTTGACATATGGATTTGGGGGCACCACAATTCAATGCTACCGCATCTCCAACTGGTTATCCCATTAAGCTTAGAAACTAGAGATTCACTTGGTAATATCATACTGTGACTTCAAATTCCCTAACACTTGGAACGATCTTCCCCATAGCCGTGGTAACTTGCTTGGTGCTGGGTTTTTAAACCCATGCTGACAGCAGCAACTGACTGGTGCCCAACTCTTATAGCAGAAAAGGACAGAGGAGAAAGGTTAGAAAGTGAGAATAGGAAACTGTGGCCCCATGCCACTTGCCCAGCAGGGCATGGTTTCTGATAGCAGCAGTAGTGGCTGCTGTTTGCTGTGGTGTAGGTGAAAGCTGACCTGATTCAGGTGGATGGTGAGAGTCGGGTCTGAGACAAACTCAAGTTCATTTCTGTTCTCTATGTCCTTTCCTTTCAGCTTCATTCTTCATCATGGGGAATGAGGGCCTTGAGAGTACACTAAAGCCCTGGCAGAATATTTCAATGCCCTCTGCACACCCATCTAGATGAACAATGCTTTCAAAAACCAAAATTTCCAGGGCACAGAAATCGAGAGAGGACCCTGTCACACTGCAGATTCTGATTCACTAGATCTTAGGCATCTGTATTCCCAATGACCTGCCAGGTTTCTTGCTGCTCATAGTCTGAAACTATGCTTTGAGGAGCAAGACCTCCAAAGATACTAACACATTGCCTTGAGACTCCATCCAGTCTGGTTTCTGGAGGTGGAAGCAACCTACTACTTTTGCACACAGATTTCTCTTCAATGGAGCTTCGGGCCTAGCTGAATTTGCTCCTTTGCTTTCTCTTGAGAGAATCCTCACCAGCAAAGCCTGTTTTTCTCCCCTGGATGACCCTCTCATCCAAGACCTGTCCCTTACCCTCCCTTCTGGAGTCCCCTGGGTAAAGTGTTTTGCGGCATTTGCTTGTGGATTACAGGACTTGGACAGGTCCCTGGGGAAAAATGTGACATAGTGAATCCCAGGCAGATTCAGAATTGCTTCTCAGACCCTACGAGGACCCAAGGGCAATACCAGCTGCAGAATATCAATTTACTTCTTAAAATTGTTCTGTCCAAAAGCAATCGAACGGCAGCTCTCAGGATCCCCAAACTGGCATGGCCTATCTGAGCACCATGAGTCTGTTGGGACTTGATTCGTAGTTTCTTCATTAAAATAGCATGCTCATAGTTACACTGACTTAGGGCTTTTGGTGTCCTGATCATTCAAGGATTGTAATATTAAGGAAAACCATCAAAATTACACTATTTTAAAATGTTTCTATGCAAAGTGGTTTAGAAAAAGAAACAGATCAAAAATAGCCTACAGGCCTGCTTTTGCATTTCTTCTTTTAGGATAAAGGGAAGGAAATGGCAAAACTTAGGCTTCTTCTCCTCTTTCAGAATCCACCTTGCAGTTGCTTCTTTTGAGGAGGGTTCTGCTAAGAAAGAAAGCCCAGGAAGTTGGTAATAACAGGGATAACATATAGGTCAGTGCCTTTGCCTTCCAGCCCATTCTCCATCCCTCTCTGCTCTGTGGTGCTCTGTATCACAGGGCTCCCAGCCTCCCTTGCTCTCTGGCTCCTGGAGGGGTGCAGCCAACAGGATGTGCTAGCGCAACTGGAGGCTGGAAGCTGAGGAGAAAGTGTATTCCTCCCACTCTCTCCACTTCCTGTGGTGTCTCTGGCAACAGCAATGCTGGGACTTTCAGCACAGGGAGGATAGCAGTCTCCTCAGAGAGCCCCCTTATAGACTGTGGGGACACTGTCTCCTCCCTCTCTGTGTGGCTTCAGGCCCAGAGGTCACAGTAGCTTCCTGTGGTCACTAGCTCTGGGTTGCCTCCATGACCACTTCTTCCCTTCTTAGCTCTCCTACTCTTTCCTAAAATTCCTGTGTCTGAGCGTTAAATAGTTCCTGTTTCTTAACTGATATCATAATCATTGTACCTACTTTACTTTCAAGATTAAAGGAGAGAGAGAGAGAGAGAGAGAGAGAGAGAGAGAGAGAGAGAGAGAGAGAACGAGAACACAAGTTTGGAATATAAACAAAACAAAATATTGAAAGAAATGACAGAGACTGGGCACAGTGGGTCATACCTGTAATCCCAGTGGCTCTGGAGGCTGAGACAGGAGGATAATGAGATCAAAGCCAGCCTCAGCAAAAGCAAGGCACTAAGCAACTCAGTGAGACCCTGTCTCTAAATAAAATACAAAATAGGGCTGGGGATGTGGCTCAGAGGTCGAGTACCCCTGAGTTCAACACCCCCCCCCAAAATGGGAGAAACAACTATATATGTATATAAAGTTTTTTAATTTATTTTTTTTCATTTGTTCTAATTAGTTATACATGACAGCAGAATAGGGCTGGGGATGTGGCTCAGGGGCCGAGTACCCCTGAGTTCAACCCCCCCAAAAAATGGGAGAAACAATGAATTTTATATATATATATATATATATATATATATATATAAGTTTTTTAATTTATTTTTTTCATTTGTTCTAATTAGTTATACATGAAAGCAGAATGCATTTCAATTCATTGTACACAAATGGAGAACAACTTTTCATTTCTAGTTGTACATGATGTAGAATCACACCATATGGGCAGTCATACATGTACCTAGGGTAATGTTGTTCATCTCATTCCACCATCTTTCCCACCCCTATGCCCCCTTAATATATTTTTTCAGAAATGAAACTATTAAATATGCTTTAATGCAAAATTCAACAATGATTCAAACCATTCGTGAAACCTAGTTTCACACTTCTGACTTTAGTGGTGTTTTTAGAAAGAAGATGCAGTGGGCAGAGCACTTAGGTTGGGAGTCCAGAGATGTGGCTCTCTGCAAGATCTGTATCATGTCCTGTTTCTCGCTTGCCACCATGGGACCTCAGCCTCCACTTCTGTAAACTAAAGTGGATCAAAAAGAGACTTTCTGAGGCTCCCTGGAGCTCCCGTACTTTAGGACTATAACTTGTATAACTTATATTTTTTATCTTTGGAAGAGGATGGGGAGTAGAACATCTTCTTCCTTTTAAATATAAAATTGTAATGGCTCTGGAGTTTCCTATGTCTAGCCTGGTAAGAAATCATGGACTTGTGTGTGTGTGTGTGTGTGTGTGTGTGTGTGGTGGTGGTGGTGGGGCATTTCTATTTCCCATTTTTTTAAGGATGACCCTCACTCCTGAAGGCTTGGTAAAACTGCTCCACATAATATGTGAATTGGCAAAGAGGTAAATGACGGGGAAGGGGGCACTCTGGGCAAGGGAAATACTTTGCATGGTGACAATATGAGGTAATACTCGAGAGGGTTAGAATGTAAGTGCAAAGATGCAAAGCAAGAGACCAGATGGTTGTTCTCAGTATTTCTGCTTTTCAGTTTTAGATATCATGTATGAAAGAAAATAAAACATAGAAATACTGAGCAGTAATTAAGACAAAGATAGGAGATCAGTATTTCCCCTCCAGATGGGAAGACCTTGGTTGTCAAACCAAAAGGTGGATGTGAATGGGGTGGAAATTGTGTGTGAATAGGCACAGAAGCACATGAGTTAAGATTTTGAAAACAGGCACACCTAGATTGGTATCTTGGTTCTGTCTCTTATAAGCAGAGAATATGTGGGCTATTAATTTTCCAAAGCTCATTTTCCTTATCTGTAAAATTGATCCAATGCCATGGTACTTGACTAGATGTGATAATGAAACCCCTACTCTCCAGGGACACTTGGCAATGTCTGAAAACATTTTCTATTGTTAAGACCAAGGAACATGGAGGCTTCTGGCATCTTTGGGCATAGGCTAGGAATGCTCTGAAAACCCTACAATACACAGGACAGTTCCCCCCATGATGCAGAATTATCTAGTCCCCAGGATGTCAATAGTGTCCAGCTTGAAGGTAGAAACTACTTTTCCGTGAATTAAATAAGCTAACACATATAACCGCAGGGTACTATTCTAGGGCACGTGTCATTCACTTTGGTAATATTTACCTAGATGATGGTTACCAGTGAAATCTTGACAAGTTAAAGATTTGATACAAGAAGAAATGGTCAAAGATTGAGGTTACGTGGTGTTTTAGTCAGCTTTCTCAGGGCTATGACCAAAAGGGCCTGACAAGACAATTAGAGAAGGAAAAGTTTATTTGGGGGCTCACAGATTTAGAGGTCACAGTTCATAGAAGGCCAACTCCATTCCTCCATTCCTCATTCAAGGTGAGGCAGATGTCATGGTGGAAGAGTGTGGGGAAGGGAAGGGGCTCATAGGATGATCAAGAAGCAGAGAGAGTCTACTCATCAGATACAAAATATATACCCCAAAGGCACACCCTCAGGGACCCCCCTCCACTAGCCACACCCTACCAGCCTATAGTTATACCACTGAGTTAATCCCTATCAAGAGATAAATTCAGTGATTGGGTTTAGGCTCTTAAAACCCAATCATTTCCCCTCTGAATATTCATGCACTGCCTCACACATGCACTGTTGGGGGACACCTAATATCTAAACCATAACACTTGGCAAAGGTGATAATATGAGAAAATAACCAGAGAAGTTAGAACGTAAGTGTGAAAATGGGAAGCAGAGAGACCAGGGTGATCATTCTCAGTATTTTTGCGCTTGAGTTTTTCACACATCATTAAAAAAAAAAATAGTAAAAATCATGTCAGTGTAGATTTTATTTGCCTTTTGTATAATTTAGTATGAATATAACTACTCATTATTTGCTGTTTTATGTCTTCCTTCCTTCCCTCAGTGTGTTGATGAACTTTGACCATGGTATTGCATGTTATCAGCATTTCATTTCTTTATCAATGCTTCGTATTCTATGTAATGAATGTATCTCGGCATTCACTGCGAGTGGACATTTGAGTTTTCAGTTTAGGGATACTATGAATATGCTACACTTTAAGAACTCATGTGCAATCACTGTAGAGACATATGTTTTAATTTCTCTTGAGTGAGAAGCTAGAAGTAAAGTCACTATGTCAAATGGTTAGTGTTTCCGTTTACATAAAACCACGACCAACTGTTTTCCAGAATGTTTGGATATTTTTATTCTCTCATCAGCAACATAACAGACCTCATCTTCCCCAGCACTTGGTATTGTCAGTCTTTCAAGTTTGAACCATTCTCCGGGGTGGCTGGCGTGTTTCAGAACTGGAGGCATGAAAGCTGTTCTAGAGGTCTCCTAGCCAACTTGCTCTGTTGGCCAGAATAGGGTACCGTAGCCTGGCCTCAGTTGCAGGGGAAGCTGAGAAACCAGGACTAGAACATCTAACCTCTAGAGGGGAAATGGTTTTCACAAGCAGAGAAGGAAGGAACTGGGGTGAGCTTCAGATGGACACTCCAGTGCTTCCCTGCCATGTCTCACTGGTTGAGGTCTATTGCAAAGTGTTCAACGTGGTCCTAAGGACTTGCTATCCAAGTTCCTTTGAAAGAGGATGAAGCCAGAGCAGACCCCAGTTTTGAGTTTGGATCACAAGAAACAAGTAGCCTCAGTTGGAATGGTATGGAGCCAGGATTGGTCCATACATTGTCTGTGGCCCTTTGACCTGCTGTTCTTTTGCGAACACAGCATAAGTTCAAATAAGAGAGAGCAAAACTCGATGTTCTGTTCATTTGTGTTATTGTCTGCTGTTGGAGTCCTAATGAATTTCCTCACCTTTTTCCTATGGAGAGAGCTTCCTGGAAGCACTGGAATTTGAATAAAAGCCTCCAGGAAAAGTCAGAGAGAGACCCTGTCACCAATCTCCGGTGTGTTCCAAGTTTTAAACCAATTGTTTGCAGAGAAAGACTGCATCTACCTTGCTAGAATATTCCACATTAATCATCTGCTCTTCTCTCTAGAGTGCATCAAATGACAGTGACAATGTAATGGTATAAAGCAACTGTTGGAATCCTTGTCACAACATGAAAAACATGAGCATAATAGGAAATGATCTCTATTAACCAGAGATTGATCTCCATTTTTATTTATGCAGATACAAAGGGCTATTTGGATTAGTAATTATATTTTTGGCATTTCTCAGAGTTTCAAATTATTCCTGGAAACAGCTTGATGAATTCGAATGGTGGATTCTAAATTCCTTATTCTGCTATAATCTATTGCTCAATGTGGATAATGGAAATGTTGCTCCAGTAAGTAACAACTTGGAATGGAAAGTAGAACATTGGAATTCAGAGTGGTTTTTTTTTTTTTTTTTTTTTTTACCTTTTTGGTACCAGTTTCTTAAGAAAACTGTAGTGGACTTTCCACGTAAGTTAGATGAACTTGAGAATTTTTGTTTATTTTTTTTTCATGACCATTATTATGGAACTCTTTATTTCTGGGAAACATCAAGCATTTTTTGTTGAGTCTTGCCAAGGTTATGTTTGCTTTATTTAATCTACTGCAGTGTGTTGTAGCTAAGTTTTCAAGTTTCATTATGCACACTACCCCATGTATAGCTGTGCACTAGTGTGGGCACTGCACTCAGATACACAGTTTTTAAATTGCCTCAAGAAGATATCTAATATCCAGCCAGTAATAACATATGAGAGCCAGTTTCTTTAATAGGGAAATAGATAATTATGAGCATAAAAATAGCACTTTGGGGCTTTTTTTTCATCCCCCTGGAAAATATATGTTCTCTGAGCCAGAGGAAATTTTACCCCAACTCCTGCATGCTCCCCAGGGCAGGCTGACTCTGAGATGCAAGAGAAACTAGTTCCCAAGCAGCCCTCTCTTCCCACCTCCACTATGACAAGGCAGGTTGGATTTAATAGTGTCCTACTTTTAAAATCTGCTGTGAGGTGTGTGTGATGGTCTCCTGCCTCCAAACAGAAGACATGATACTGAATGCCACTTGTTGCCTCCAATGACAACTGGCTTCGTGTTCTGGGTGGGGGAAGGGAGAGTCCTCTTAACCAGGCCAGGGCCAGCTCCAGGCAAAATCATAACACTGCTGAATTCTTAATTTTCTCCCTTCCCTGTTCTTATTCCCTTCCCCAATGTTGTAAGCACAAACACTCCCCCCACCCACCCCCTGCATCTACATGTTCAGTCTCACTGCTGGGAAATGAACTGAACAAACCACCAATTCCCGTCTGAAGCTGGCTGGTTGAATCCAAGCAATAACACTCCACCTTCCCAACCCCCGACCCCCACAACACACATGATGGATGCCACTCACATTAAACACACTGCTGAGGGTGGCAAGGGTTTTGGATAATCCCTACAGCATCGCTCTTTTTCCCGCATGCATGAAAGAACATCTAAATGCAAGTAAGAGAAAGCTATCACAGGAGTAATGTTGAATCTGCTTTAATTGGCAAAAATAAAATAATTTGCATGCTTCATTACTTTAAATGTGATCAGTGACAAATTACTTCTGTCTCAGCTCACCAAGGGGACTCTGAGCCCTTATGCTGGCCATTCTCCACTTGCCTTCCCAGCTCTCTCCATTCTTCCCCACCCTGCTTTGTGCCCTGGGAGAGTGCCCTTTGTCATGCTGCAATATGCTGAGGTGACCTCCCCCGCTTCCTGGTGGAATCTGTCCAACAGGAGACTCCCTCAGGATACTGGATGACTATTTCTTCTCATCCCTGTGTCTGCTGACTTGAGTTCCTCTCCCCAGGACTGCCCAGCTCCTTTTAGGTGTCCCTTTTCCATATCTGCAACTTGAGTTGCAGCTACAACTCTCTGAGGGATCCCAGAACAGCTCCCTTCCCTCACAGGGAGAGAAAAGCCACCTTTGAAATAGTCCCTGATAGCACATGCCAACGTGCCATCTCTTTCCTGCCAAGACCCCAAGTGATCTCATAGTTGGGAACAAGCTGCCTAGTTTATTCCCTTTCCTAGGAGTTACGGTATTCAATAGGACACTCTTACTGTCGGTGTCAAATAAAGGAAAATCCTTCATGTCCAGAAAGAATCATTCTCAAATGTTGGACCTGTAGGGTTGGCCACTGAGCAAGAGCTCTTTGGGCACAAGAGCTTTCCCTTCCTCCTCAACTCCTAGGACACATTTCTCTTCCTGTACCTTTGCTCTCTCTGTTCTGTTTACCAGATACTCTCCCTTAACCTTTTTTTTTTTTTTTAAGTATCAAAATTACTGCCGGGAATTCTTAAAGCCTATTTTGAACTTGTCTTTTTTCTCCCTTAAACCCTCTCTCCAAGGGTTCACAGCAATCCTCTGGGAAATAGACACACTCGTACACACCACAAGTATAATTTTCACACTCTAAAAATATGACTATTACTATCTGCCAGGCGCGGGGCTGTGATCTGGTTCATGCTCTGATTTTGTGCCTTATTTAGATGGACAGTATAACAAAGTACTTAAAAGCATGCCATTGACTTTGGTCTCAGATGGACTTGGTTGGAGGCTTAGATCGGCCATTAGCTCACTGTATATGAATACATTATGCAACATGTTTTCTGAAAATAGAATGAGGATAGCAATGTTCTTGTGGGATGGTTGTGAAAGTTGAGTGGGATATTTGTCCTGCTTTTAAGCATAGTGCCCTTACATAGTAAATACTAAATAAATGTTAGCTAAAAAAAAAAAAAAATACAAAGAACAAGTTCTGTTGCTACCATTAGGCTTTTTGAAGGGAACATTCTGTCTTTCTATCCTTCTGTTCTCCTGGATAGAAGGCCAATATATATTAAGGATGGCTGGATGGATGGTTAGATGAGGTGGATGGATGGACGTGGTTGGCCTCAAATAGAAATTTATTCAGTTACTTGAGTATTAACCTGGCAAAGATCATGGTTTTAAAAATTCCACCCAGTGCTTGGGATTTCTGCCCATGATTTCTCTCTCTACTGAATTCATTCAAATCGTGGACACACACTCTCGTGTTTGTAAGTTCCTTTCTGGCCTTTCTTTTGCTTTAGTCCTATTTTGCAAGGAACTTGTTGTTACAGATTCTCAGCACTCTAGCTCTTGGGGAGCTTCAGACAGGTACGCATCCTACTGGAGGATTATGTTCTCCTGCTTCTTTAAAAACAAGGGATGCAGATCCTGCCAAAGCTAACAGCAGGGGAGAGATCATTAGTTGACTAAATATTTCCACAACAAAAGTTGGGAAGTTTAACCCCAAGGGTATTGGTATTTCTAACCATTCTCTATGGATCAACAATTAGGCCAAGTTCATCTATCAGTTATGAAACAGCCCAGAAAAAATTTAGACTTTTGTTTTTGTCAAGCAGAGAAATAAACAGAAAAGTATGGAAAACACTTCACAAAAAGTCCAGATTAATTATTTCTACATCTGTTACTATTTGCCCTTTAACCAGTCAGAAAGGATCTAATCGAGTTCAACATTTTGTTTTCGTAGTACCTACTATGTATGACAGGAACTCCGAATAGCCTATAAAGGAAATCTTTTGAAATGAGATGTAGTTTGATTAAATCAATCCTATGGTGGTCGAGCATTATTTAGAAAAAGTGGATTCTTTCATTTTTGGCCAGAGTGGTCTCATCTATGTTTGAACTCATTAGCAACAATGGCTTCAGTTCTTCCAAAGTTGGAAGAAAGGATGGTACTGTGCATGGATTTTGGAGTCACTTTTAATCTTGTCTGCACAGGTACCAGCTGTAAGGATGAGCGAGTTCTTTGATCTGAGCCTTTCTCCTCCACTGAGAAATGGATGGAATAGTGTCTTCCTCACCATGCATTTGAGGAACGAGGGTAATGGCACAAGTGTCCAATAATGCCAGTTTCCTTTGTCATTTTGTGAGAAGGCTGGAGCTAACACACCTTGAACAGGCTGGGACGGAAGCAAGCACAATATAACTAGAACTTCTTTTATTTATTTAAGGTAGAAGAACAGAACATTGACCTGGTTCATTTTGTGAACCTTCCGTTCCTGTGCAACATGGGCATTGATACAAGATGCCTTAATATTTATCTTTGGATGTCACTAAGGAAAGCCTTTGCCTAGGTTCTTGTGTGTACATCTGTCTTGGATTAATAAAGTTAGAATGATGGTTGAAACAACTTCTTGGTGCTATGTTTCTAAACATATAAAGTTCTGAGGCCTTTTGTCTTTTTTTTTTTCTTTTCCAATTGAGTGGAAACACTGACAGCCTCTTTTGAGGGAATTTTCTTTGAACAGAGAAGATAATATTTGGGAGAGTCTAGGCCTTTGGGGTGGACATTGAATAGCACATTGGTCAGAGTGGAAATCAAATCAGGAGATCATGAGTTTCCTGGAGAACCATTGGATAGCTCAGAATATTGACAAGAGCTTGGAGAAGGAAGCTCAGAAAATGGGCAGAAACCAAGAAAGGCCACACACCAGGAAGGTCTGTGACAGAAACAGTCTTTCTGAACTGCTGCCTCCAGCCGCGACACTTTGGGATGTTTGCCACACTGCAAAGAGACTTTAAGATAGACTTTAAGATAGACTTTAAGCTGTAGCACAGCTACCAGGGTTAATCTCTGATTGCCTTTATATAACTGTCTCACATTCTTGAGATTCAAAGTTCTGGGTGAGAGCATCTGATAAGCCAGTTAGGTCACATGACCATGCTCTGTGCACCTTGGAACTAGGGCACGGACCGAGAGCAATAATGAAGATGGAGGAAGACTCCAAAGCCTTGACTCCAAACTACCATATTTTTTTTTAACAATGCCCAGCAACCAAAAATCAGTGTCCTACATAGAAGGTTCAGCTGGTCCTATCTCTGTCTTTGTGCATCTCTAGGTTACCACAGTGGTTGGCCCCAACCAGTGTGGGGCGTGAACCTCTTATGAGCAGACCTACTGCTCTGTTTTGTTCAAGGACAGAGGCTGCATTTGATGGACATCCATCATCTGGCATGACCTGGCTCTGCATCTGCTTTTATCTGATGCTGGCTTCTGAATTCTTGCCATGGTCAAAGCAGGGACCTCTGGAGTCTGCCAACAATACTGACAAGCACTTCCTGAAAAGCGAGGCTCCATGCTGGAGATATTGCCTATTGACAAGCTCAAAAATGCAAAATGGAATATGAGCTATTAAAGTACTTGGGCGCATCATGTTAAAAGCTTCTGGTTTGATTTTAGGCACTGAACAATTCATTCTTTTCCTTTATTCATACCACAGAGGATCAGTTTTGCCAAAGCAGAGGAAGCAACTAAGGGGCAAAATAGTAGCTGAATAAAGAGCATGTTGAAAAGAGCATGTCTTCATAGGTAAAAAGCATTTATTATCTTTGGAGTTAGTCAGGATTGGGCTGGTTTTCAGCCCCAAACACTGCAGGAGTATAATTTTGGACTAGTGACCTAGCTTACCATAGTCTCAGTTTTGTCATATACAAAATAGAGATATTAGTGGTCCAAAAATGGAATGGTTGTGAGGATTTAAGATGGTCTATTTAAAGCCCTAAGCCACAGGATTGCTCAGTCATGGGTTGAGTTTTCCAGCTCCCTGGGGTTTCCTCGCTCCCAGAAACAAGAAGAATAGTCAGCATATTTACTGGACTGTAAAGCACAAGTTACTAGAAGCAGTTTGAATAAAAGTCAAAGGTTAGACATAAACAGTGAAATAGAACATCAACATGGAAGAGAAAGGAAATTGAACCCAAGAATAGGCAGACTTGCTGTTCCAGCACAATCCCTATGTCAGTGCTAAAGTAATTTAGCAGTAAAGCCGCCTGAGATGAGGAGGAGAGAGGAGTCCTCAAGGCAAGAGAGGCAGTCTTGACAGTGCACTTACGTTTCATCTGTCTAGCTGGGTGCTGTGCATGTGTATCACATGAGAACCAGTAACGACCCAGGAAGTAGGCACATGACCCTCTCACAGCACAGATAATGAAACTGAGGTACAGAGAGGCAGGGAGTGACCAACTAGGGTTCCTTCTGACCTCAATTCCTTCACTTCCCAGTGAAGTGGAAGAAAATCAGCTTCAGTATGTACAACTCTTCCCACTTAAGAAAGCAACTGGACTAAGTCAGGAATAGTTTAGTGTCATTCAAAATTTGGAGATTGGGTCAGTTGTCCACAGTGATCCCATGGCTCTGCTGAGGGTAGATCACAGAGTCCTGGGATCACAGGGTCCATCTGAATCAACACCAAGGGCTCACTCTATTCAGGTGGGAGGGTGTGGGTGCAGGGACAATGTCCCAGCAAATGAAGGAAGTCCCGTTCAGGTTAGTGCTATTATGAAAAATGAACCAGTGAACTTCATCCCTGGCATTGTTTAACTGGCATCCCTAACATTATTTAATCAATTTAATCACCTAGGAAGGAGCTGACAAATGATGACTGGCAGTCATGTGATTTGTAAAGAAATAATGTTTTGTAAAGTTTTATTGGACAACAGCTACATCCATTTGTTTCTGTATTATCTAAGCCGGTTTTCATGTTGCAATGTCATATTTGAGTAGCTTCAACAGAGACCACATGACCTATAAAGCCAAAAATCTTCATTCTGTGCTTCTTTAGAAAGTTTCCTGACCTCTGAGGTAAGGAAAGTATGTCTATGTTTGAATTTCCTCCTTACTGTTTTATTAGAGCTCAGCTACTCCAAAGTTAAATGTCTTGTGGTCAATTTTTATGAGGTAGGAAAGATAACCAGAAGGTGGCAACTTTATTGCCTATAAGTCATTAACCAATGGTGTCTCTATCAGCAAATTCACTTCAGTGTCCCTTTGACTGACTGATACATTATTTCCTTTCTCTAATCTCCTTCAAACCAGCATTACTATCCTATTGGTTCTCTCATTAGTGAATAAATTAAATAGATGTTTAAATTCATATTCATATTATTGTGTTTTCAAGTTTTATTTTATGTGAGTCATGTGTTTAGCTTTTTAAAGTTATAATTTGACAAGTTCAAGTGGAACTGTAACGGTTAACTTTAGGTGTCAGTTTGACTTGATAGAGGACCACAGAGAGAGCTGGTAAAGCAATCCTTCTAGGTATGTCCGTGACAGCATTTCCAGTCAGTGGATCCAGTGGAGGAGATCAGCCCTCAGTGTGGGTGGGCACCTCCAATCAGCTAGCACCTCAGATGGAACAATAAAAAGCAGAGAAAGAGAATATTCTCTCTACCATCTGGAGCTGGGGTACTTGTCCCGTCCCTGGACATTGGAGCTCCTGGACATTTGGACTCCAGCAGCTCTGCTGGGTTCTCAGGCCTTTGGCCTTTGACTGAGAGTTGCACCATTGGCTTTCCCAGCTCTGAGGCTTCAGATTTGAACTAAGCCACGCTGCCTGCATTCCAGGGTCTCCAACTTGCTGAAGGCCTGTGGTGGAATTTCTCGGCCTCCATAGTCATTTGAACCAACTCCGCCAATAAATCCTCTCCCTTCTGGTTCTGTCTCTCTGGAAAATCTTGACTAATACAGGCACCACTGCATACAACAGGAGCCAGAATGGTGGCAATTCTCAGGACAGGAAGAATCAAACTGACCAGCTGTCCCCAATGGTTCCAACTACGGTATTGTACCTCTTCAGTTCACACAACTCTATAAAGTATGTTAGTCTTCAAAGTGGGAAAATTAAGATAATAGCAATACCCACCTTATAGGATGTTTTGGTCATCAAAAAAGATAATTTAAGAAAAGTATTCAGCACAATTATTAGTGTTGAATACTTATTAAAGGATAACTTCATTAACAGTGGGATTATCTTATGTACTAGCTGTTTTGAAGGCTATAAGTGACATATGTTTGATTCCTACCCTTGCTTTAGCAAAGGAAGAAAAAAAAGGGGAACTATGCACTGCATCTATTTGAGTTCACAGAAGCAAATAAATAAATAAATAATCCAAACAGCTGAGCCCTAAGGGTCTCACTTTATCATGTGGTTAAAGACTCAGATATATGAAATTGTCTATTGTGTCTAAAGGCAGAGTGACTTTATTTTGCATCCACATTCCTGGTCAGGTGGGTAGTTGGCCTCATCTCGCTTTGACTCAGTGAATTCCAGCAAAGGCTGTAACATCCTCATAGTTCCTGACATGTGGTACATGCTGGATAAAATCATTTTGACCTAAATTCCCAGAATGTGAATGGTGATAGTAAACAGATGAGACTGGCAAAAATGTTATAGTCACCTATGGAAACAGTAAGGTATTTGATGAGGATGTGTAGCAGCTGGAGACCAGGTGGACTGTAGCCTCTGGTGACTTCTCTTCACAACTATAAAATGAGACGAGGATGACGCTGCAAACACAGCTTGAGTGTGTCGAGATCACTGATTGGGTCCTGTTCTTCTAGTCTTTGGAATCTTCCTCTGCTTCTGGGGGTGCTGGGAGATAAGATATGTTCCTCTTTAGTTCCTAAGGGCACAAAGTTGGCCAGTTTTATCACATTATGGGAACTGCCTACTTCAATTGCATTGACAAGGCAAGGCAGGCCTATATGTATGTCCCTCTTTCTCTAATCTCTTTAGTTCCATCACCTGAACATTTTATTTGAAATTGATTTTTAAATGTCTGAGTAATTGAGGTTTATGTGCAGTTGTCTCCTTGCGACAGAGGTAAGCTGAGGGTGCTTATATCCTCATTAAAGGCTGATTAGAAGTGATTGCATTGCTAGAGGTCTTGATTTGTGCCATTCCTGAGGGCTCCTATTGGAGAACAGCTTCTATACTTGGAAGACCTGTACATTTGGAGAGCAGAACAGTACAGTATTGGGTTTTCCATCTCTCCTGTGTATATTCTGCAAGATCAGTTTCAACAGGGGACATTTTATAAAGCTTTCCATCTCTGGGATACACCCAGACTCTGCTGAAGGTAAAATATTCATTTATTTCCCAGACACTCGAGAGCTGCTTCCTTGAGTGAATCTTAGGAATAAAGCTTTCAGGTGGGAAGTCTAATGTCTTTGGTGCTATTCTGTAAGCTTGGGCAAATCCTAGAGCCTCCCTTTCCTTTCATACTTTTTCCCAGTGTGTTCAGCTCATATTCTATATGTGTGCCCTGGGACGTACTCTTTACCAAAAAAAAAAAAAAAAAAAAAAAAAAAATTGACCATCAGATTGGGCCTAGAAGTCAGCCACAAAGAACTGGATCTGAGTCTTGGCTCAACCATTAAAGGCAGGGGAGTACTGGCTACAGTCCTCTGGTTCAGTTCCTTCATCTTTGAAATGGAGATATCAAAGCCTGCTTCCCAGGATGAGTGTGAAGACTAAGTAGAATAATGTATATAAAGAGCTGAGCATAAAAGAGGAGTTCAGCAACGGGACTCCACCTAAAATAATCTTTCCTCACCTTTGGAGTTGTTAGTTTTGTTTGGATCTTCCTCTATGGATCACGGACTTCTGAGTTCCATGAAAAGCATCAGCAAAATTCTAGAGTAAAAAGAAAAAAGCAACAATCTGAAACTACCCAACTCCCTACACTACTTTAAGCAGATAATTTTTTGTCTATTTTGTACATTGTCCTGTTATGGTTCCATTGGGGAAAAAATGTATACTGCTCTGCAAACAAAAGTAGACGGTTAGTACTCTATTAGGAAACTCATAGAATCCACAAGTAGAACTCCCATTTCTTGTCCCACTGCAATGCCCTCTCAGTACACCAGGTGGCAGAAATTCCTTAACCGGTATTTGAATACATCTCACAGGTTGTCTGGACTAGTGCATCACCAAAGCTTTTGCTTCAGACAAAGGAAGAAACATAGGGATTCAGATAATGAAGGGTTAAGCCTCTAGGACTTGGAGTTCCTCTCTTCTAGGCTAAATTCCATAATACTGATCTCCCCCAGTTTTTTGATTTTCCCAAAATTGTCTCTGATGCATGGTTAGTCTCTGTTCTTCTAGCATCTTGTACTGAGAGGTCTGGGCAGTGTTTGTTCTCTACTAAATGTGTGCCCAAACAACTGACCATCAGGAGAAGTTGCTAGAGGAGGTGGGGGGAGGATTGAGATGGAACCTGCCAGAGGCTGGGACTCAGAAAGGCAGAGGGAAGGCAAGCTAGTCTTGATAGAACCCAGAGTAAGAACAACAGTGACAGGTGGGACTGAGCAGAATATGTGAGAAGGGAAAACATGCAGGCTGGGAGTGAATGGGATTCAAGAGACATAGGAAAATGCATGTCCTGGATGATTCTAGAAAATGCTGAGTTCCCGTCCTTACTTTTCATAGACATCACAGTCAGAATTGAAGCAGGCAAACAAGGATCTTCTCCCCAGTTAAACACTGGGTATGTTTGCCCCTTCCCAGAAATGAAAGGGTTAGGCCACTGTTTATTGAATGAGTGGTATGCACCAGACTCTTCACTTAAAGCCTTGTGAACGGTGCGCTCATTTAATCCACAAAGCAAATCGGATGATCCATTCATGTGTTCATTCACCATCAATGTATTCAGCATTCAGTGGCTCTGGGCTGTGGAAAGACAGCAGTTCACAAAACACCTCAAATCCCCCTCCTTGTGGAACTGATATTCTCAGGGGAGAGAACAATAAATAAACAACTCAGCACTCAGTAGGCATGAAGCAATCTGAGATCGACATGCCATCCCTCTCTTGGAGGAGAGGAGGCTGCAGCATAAAGAGCTGATAAAGAGCTGACATGAAATGGCCACAGCCAGCCAACCATAGGCAACAGCAACCCTGACAGCAACCTGATCTTGGGATCGTGTGCTTCTAAACTGCCAGGCCCTTCTGTCCTCCTCATTCTCTTGCTATCCAAGGAAATTGTCCAATTTTTTCTCTTGAAATACTCCCATCCTTTAAACCAAAGAACCAGCCAACCCTCACTGAACACCTTTGAGGCAAGTGCCAGGCCCTGTACCAGGCTCCAGGAAGGCTCTGAGCTCTACAGAGCCCACTTCTTCCCACAGCCCTGACACTACTACACATCTTCTTTTCAGATCAAATCGCATCGTTGCTTACCCATCTCAGCTTGGCCCTAGGTATGAAGCTACAGGTGCTGCTCCTGGGCCACTGTGCCCTATGACTTAATGACCGGATTTCATGCAGTTTTTCTGGTTCAGTCACTTCTTTAAGCCTTTGAGGATTTCTTCTCCTCCTCCCCCACTCCTTCTTAAAGAAACAGACTCATAATCAAAAGCAGAAACAAGCACATTGAAGTTCAAATCTATGCAACTCTAGACAGAGTTCCCGTGTTGCAAGTTCAGTCCTGGAGGTTGGCTTCCCTTTGAGCAAATCTAACAAAAGTTCACTTTGATGACTTTGATGACTTCTGCTGGCAGAAACCAAGATGGCATTTCTTCTAATTGAGAAGAGTCCCAACCCCATAACAGAACAAGTAGGATACAGTGTACTTCAGAATGATTCACTTAGAGAAAAGGGGTTATATATTTCTCTTTCTTTTAATCTACACAATTGTCTCTGAAATAAAACAACTTGGTCCAACACAAACACCTTTGTATCTATGCGCATTGGCAGATCAGAAAGAGCTTTGCATTTCCTCTCACTGGTTATTTTCCTGTGTTCATTGAAACGCAGCATGCACGTTGATGTCATCTTCCAGAAGAAGAATGCAATATTTTTAGAGTGAAAGCCTTGTGTTAGACCCACCATAGAATATTCAAAAACGAATGTCTCCATCTTGAAAGACTGACCTCCTCACCGAAGCAAGCCTGCAAATTCTGTAGAAATTATCAAGGAAGAGCACTGGGTGAAAACCGAAAGCAAAAGGGATGTTCCAGATGGCCAGATATACCCTCCTCAGGGTGTAGCCATACAGGAAGACCCAAACCTAACAAAGCCCACCCACTCAAGACACACCCACACTCAGAGCCACCAAAGCTGCCAACACTGTTTCCTTCAATAACTCCCAGCTCCAAGTAAAATAAAAGTTCAACTCCTTTTCCCAACCTTCCAGCTTGCAGATCAGGATCTGACTTCCCTTCTTTCTTCTGAACTTCTTGAAATGAATCCCTTTTGTCTGGGAACTAAGACTTTAACCACTTCAGGGTATCACTCGCTATCTTCCCAACTATCCGTGTCTTTTCCTACTTCTATATTCTGTATTATTTACATAATTCCCATTCCTGAAATATCTCTCCTCTTCAACTGTGCCCCCTTTTTCACCCATCGAAGTCATGCATGCATACACCATGGTCCAATCTTCACATCTCTGAGAACTTCAGTAAAGTTTCTCCTCTTCTCCCCTGTTTTGCCCACACTGGGTGGCACCTTTGCGGTATTTAGCAAATTCTGCCCTCTGTAGTTGTGGTTATATCTCATCTCTGGATTGTGAACTTCCAAAGGACAGATACATATCTTACTCATTGGTATCTCCTATACCCCTAGTACATTTCTCACTTTAGGAATGCTCAAAAAGTATTGACTTAGCTGGAATCCAGAGGTCAAGGACAAGTTGACAATAGTAGCAATACTATTGATCCAAATGTCCATCAGTGAGAAAGTACTCCTATGGTCACACAATGAAATATAATATATCCATGGAAATAACTGAGTTACGGTTCTGTGTAGCAATTTGGATGAGTCATTGGACTACAATATTAATTTTTTAAAACTCCAGAAGATTATGCACAGCATGACATCCTTTATATAAACTTTAAAACAATGTAAGTAAAGCAATGTATGTCTTTGTGCATGCATAAAAATTTAACAGAAGCATGCAGAAGGAAAGCAAAGGAATAGAAAATTTAGATTGGAGAAAGCAGGGGATAGATTGGTGAGAGGCACCATATGCTCAGGTGTAATTTATTGATGAGCTCCTAGCTTTTGTTTTTGGTGGTAGGTTTATGCAAGCTTACCACAATTTTTTAAATTAAATAATAAATAATGTGATCCAGGCATTACCCAATGGTGAGAGTATGTTATGATCTATAGATTCTGATTAGTCTAATCATGTGTACCTGAGGTCTAGTTATATAACAAGAACAACAAAGAGAGTCTAAACTAGATAATAGATGATACTAAGCTTAGTCATCCATGATCACTTGGAATGGAAGATCCTAATCTTCCATGGAAAGAGGAAGAGGGATGATTGGGTGTGCTGTTTCTCATATTTTCCTTATTGGCTGAAAATTCTCATGTGGCACATATACATAGCACTACATTAGATCTACACTCTCAGCCTGCAAGTTGACATGAGATTCCCAGTAAGAGCAAATGTACTAATTGAGTCACCTAGGACTACATTCATGCATTTATTCATTCAGCAAATATTTATGGATGGGGCCCTATGCTACATACTGCATATAGAGTGGTCTTCAAAACCAACTCCTCCTAGAGCTTAGAGACTGTTGGAAAAGACAAGGCACAGAGACACCCATGTCATGACTGCACGATTAAACACTGTGAAAAGCCCAGTGAAGAAGAACAGACCTGAGTGCCAACAGAGAACACTGCCATTTTTGTCATTTTAAAGCAGTGTTTTTAAGAGAGGATAAGCAATACAGAAAACAGCCCAATTTTGCTAGGCCTGCAGTTCACCATCTGTGCCCTGAATGGACATGTCTGTTGGAAAATATATCAGAAATGGCTTAGCTGGGGCATTGTGATGGGCTCAGGAAGTTCTCTCATTAGCCTTGCCAATGTGGCCAGTGTCCTCCATCTCCAACAGTCTGATGCCAGCCCAGCATGGCTAGGAAGGAACAAGAGGAGAAGCGTGGAATACAAGGTTTCTAAGGGGTGTAAGAGGAAGGATCGGAGCTTATCAAGAGTTGGATGGAGGGACCTTAGCAGGGTTTTAAGCAGGCAAATAGCATTCTCTCATTTTACACTCTTAAAATGAACACCTGGCTGTTGTGAGGAAATAGGAGTGAACAGCTCCAGAAATAGAAGCAAGAAGACCAATCAGGAGTGCAGAAACCTGGAGAGGGACGTGCCTGGGGCTGTGGTGGTGTTTGTGGAGATGGGAACAAAGGGAAAGGTTGGGCTATGTTTTAGAGGTGGAATCAATAAGACTTTTTAAAGGAGTAAAAGCATCAGTCAAGGGCAAAAAAGAGGAATCAAAGAATGATTCCTAAATTGTTGACTTAAGAAACTGGGTGTTTTATGGTACTGTTTACTGAAAATTAAAAGATTTGGGTAAAAGGAGGATTTGAACCAGAGAGGACGTGGGAAAGTTGAATTCGACTTTTGATGAGTTAAATTTGAGACATCCGTTAGACACTTGACTGGAAATTCAGGTAAAAAGGTTGAACATTTTACTCGGGAATTTGGGAAGAAATTTGTTCTCAGACAGATTTGGGAGTTAACCCTATGGGTGGTATTTGAAAATCTCATCGTGGATCCAAATAAGATTAGATAAGTGAAGAGGACAGAAAGAGAAATGAAGGTCTAGGATGGAACCTCAGGCATGTCAGTATTTGGAGGTCAGTCATACAGAGAAAAGGCAGAAAGAAAAAAAAAACCTGAGAGGAAGCATTCCTTGAGGTGGGAGGAAGGGTAGGAGAATGTGGATCCCATAATCCTGGAGAATAGAGAGTTTCAAATAGAGAGATGATGTTAAATGATGCAGAGAGATCAGGTGAGGGAGGAAAGAGACATGCCCATGGGTTGTGCTAGCACCGATGTCCTAGGGTTGTCTTCATGGGGTGTGGGAGCAAGAAATCCAGGTCAGGGGAGTCAAGGGAGCAGAGCTCTCTTAGGAAGAGAACATTTTACAAACAACTAACCTAGACTTCGCACTAATTTATGGAGTAGAGAAAATGTTCTAGATAAAGAGACTTAGGAGATATAATCACAGGCAATGTATGAACCCTGCTTGGATTGTTGTTCAATTAATGACAAAAAGACGTTTTTTTGGGGGGGGGATATAATTGAGGAAATGTGAGTCTAAACTAGATAATAGATGATACTAAAACATTTTTGTTAATTGTGTTAGGCACCACAACGGTATCATGATTATGTAAGGAAATGTACTTATTTTTAAAAGAAGAACTGAATATTTAGAAGTGAAATGTGATGAGGTCTGATATTTGCTTTAAAGTGCTACAGCCAAAAAAAAAAAAGTAATGAAGGAAATATGACTGGAAGTTAATCATTTTCAAGTCTATATGATGAGTACATGGGGACTCATTATACAGTTCTACTTTTATGTGTGTTTGAGACTTTTCATAATAAAAGTTATAAAGCAGGTATACTGTGATAGGGGAACAGAGAAACAGGATGGTAGCCAGAGGAAAAATGGTAAGTTGAGAGAAGTTTTTCAATTAGTTTTTAAAAAAGAAACACTAGATCATTTTCATGATGACAATCATCTGAGAGAGGGAGAGATTGATTATGTCGGAAAGGCAGGGAACAGGTATACCTGGGAGCTCCTTAGGGAACCAGAGGAGACTTGAGCAAGCCCAAGTGCAGGAGCTGGCCTCTGAGCTTGGGCACAGAAAAGAGACAGTTCAGACGGAGGGGAAGCAGTGGGTTTGGTAGTGGGAACACAGGCGTGTTCTGCCTTCTCAGTGACCCAGAAGGAAGAGGCATCAGTTGCACAGTGATCCGGGGTGACACAGAAGGCAGAAAAAGAAAGGAAGGCATGTGAAATAGTAATTTAGAAATTGGGAATGTGTGGCTGGATTGCCAGGTACAGTTAAGGACTCCTTCATGAAATCAGGTCATGAGGTGCAACTGAGATAGGTCAACACCTGGTGGTTTTCCCCAGGAACAACCAGTTGCTCAGGTGAAGGCAGAGAGCAAGTTGGTGGTCCGCTCTAATCAGGTTGGGGGTATATACTGGTAGAATGAGAATTACGTGGATGACTGATAGAATCTATGCTAGCCAGAGAGGAGACTGAGGAGGCTCAGGAGAGAGGGAAACGGTAGTACGTGGATCAGAGAGCCTGATGAGGCCTCCACATTTACTTAGCAAATGTTCTTGGTCCTGTGGGAGCATTTTATTTGTATTAACTTATTAAATTGTTACAATGAGGCCCAAAGGGTAGGTATTGTTCCTGTTTGCCTCCTAAAGGTGAGCAGTTTAAAGGACAGAGAGGTTAAGGAACCTGTGTGCACTCCCACTGCTGTTTAAGGCTGAGATCTGATGCTTGTCCAGGTCCAAATCCACCCTTGACCGCTAACAAGACAATCTGGGGAGTGGGTTTTTATGGGGTAGATGAGCTGGAGTGTTAGAAAATGGAGGTCAGAAAATGACATGCTTGAAGCTGGGAAGGCTTTGAACATGGGAAAATGAGATGTGGTAGAGGAAATGATCCCTAGAGATGAGGAGGTTAAGGAAATAAGAAGTCCAGAAGTTGAATAATCACAGATACTGAGACCTCCAAGGATGGGACAAGAGGTAAAGGAATAGATTTCTTTACTGTAGAATTTCTGAGAGAGTGTCACATGGGCTGAGTTACTTTATAACATACCAGCCAGGAGAAGCATATGGTACATTGTTCAGATTTATTCACTGTATTATCTCTTCTCTCAGACACATATATTCTGAAGTTCAATATATTCCTAGGACTATGATTCAAGAAATATTATTGCAGAGAGACAGGCTCCAAGGCAAAGCCAAAGTCTTATTGCTACCCCATTCCTGATGCCCAAACACTCAAGACGGATCCACCTCCAAATTGAGCAAGGAATCCTTATAAAAATATTCATACTCCACTGAGGGACAAGCTTGTGCCTTTAAGAATGGTTAATTACAAACTGAAAATTTCCATGTTCCTTCATTCGAGCAGCTTCGTCCAAAAGGCCAAATGACCTGCCATTCTGATTGCCAGAAAAAATCTCAGCTGCAAGCTGCTCTCCTAGAGCAATCTACGCCTGCTTTTCAGGCTTCAGAGTTTGAGATGAGCCAAATAATTTCCAAAGATAAGCATCTGACCTTCCCTCTTGCTGAAGCCAGCATGAATACTTGTTTTTTGAAGATTCAGCCATCATCCGTCATTTGCAATTATGGAACTCTGTGCTGCCCTGTACTTAGAGACCTGGGCACAGTTCACATAAACAACAAGCAAACCACCCTTCACCCCCACCCCGCCACCCGCTTCTGCTAATGAAAACCTTTTAAACTGAACTTTTCATTGGTTATTTGTTACTGTCATTTGTCATTGTCTGTCCCCAAGATGATGGGTTTGTCACTAAAATCACTTCTCCCTAAGCCTCGCTGGGAATTGAATTGACATTCAAGTGCAAACAGTTCGGCCACTGATCCCGGGTACAATTCCAGCCTCCATGATCTCATGCCCAGATTAATTTTAATCATTTCTAAATAATATGTGAGTGGTAATGTCAAAGCCAATGAAGAAAGAGGATGATATTGGAGTTACAAGAATCACTGTTTCCTCCAACCCTTCCCATTTTGCTTCCCTGTTTTACCTACCTCTTCAACAATTGAAAAGTATTTTGGTTCCACAGTTTCTTGGAATATCAAATTGATTTAATATACCCTTTTCCATATTGTTGTGCAACTCTATGCTATGATTACATTTTATTGGAATTTCTATCACATAAATAGGAGCTATGGAAAACAACTAATAAAAAATATTGAACTTCATGTCATAGTTTATCAACGGAAATGCTGATCAATAATTTATAGTAGATAAACCCAATGCCACTGGTTTCTTTACTATATTTCACTTTTCTGACATAAAAGCAAATCATCATTTACAAAGCAATTATAAGAGAAAATCTACTTACTTACCTACCTACCTGTCTCTTTGCCTTAATCGTCATTAATAATGTATTGGGAAACTGGAAACTATACTGAACATAGAATTAAGCTCAATGCTTTTGATGTGTTCTAGTGTCAATGTGGGATGAATTTACAAGTGTCAAATGTGATCTGTGGAAGGAAGATTTACTTAATAAGAAAATTCCTAAATTGTTTTTTTTTAAATCAACTTTACTGAGGTATAGTTTATAAACAATAAAAAGCCCACATTTGAAATACATAATTCAATAAGCCTTGAGAAATATATACATTCGTGCATCCACTACCACGACTAGAATATGAAATATTTCCATTATGTTGGAAAATTCACTGGGGTTCTCTTCCAGTCAGAACAGGAAAATCCTATTCTGAATTCTATCAACATTCTTTTTCCTGCTATTCTGCCTGATACTTTACGTGAAGGAAATGATACATGTATTCTCTTGTATCTGGCTTCATCAACCTATCATGATTTTTTTTTAACTTCATCTGTTTTGTTGTTTGTCTTTTATATTTAAGTCCAAGATCCATTTTAGTTGATCTCTTTATAAGCTGTGAGGGAAATATTGAGGTTTATTTTTTCCTCCATACATGTAAAATGTGCTTCTTTCTATATAGAAATGTTAGTACCGTTGTTGAAAATTGTGTATGATTATTTCTGGAGTCTTGAGTTTTTTCCCCCTGATCAAAATGTGTATATTTACCCAGTCTCACACCACCTCAATTACTATAGATTTGTAATGAGTCTAGAAGTCAGGAAATGTAGACCCTACAACTCCTTCCTTCTCAGAATAGAAAAAAGGTGATTCTAGATCTTTCTCCATCCAGAAATAATCTAGAAAGAGCTAGACTTTTGGCTAGTCTAGATCTTTCCCAGTGGCAAATGATTTCTAGAATGAACTCATCAATTAATAAAAAGAGGGAACTGGTAGAATTACAGTTGGACTTTGTTGAACCTATACATCAATTTTTGGAGAATTGACAATTTAATAATATTATATCTTCCAATTAATAGACTATATCTCTTCATTCATTTAAATCTTCTCTAATTTCCCTCAGCAGTATTTTACAATTATTAATGTTGAGTTTTTTTACATGCTTGCATATTTTATGGTATTGGAAATGCAATTTTTAATTTTTTATTTTCTAGTTATTTATTGTTAACGTATACAAATGCAGTTGGCTTCTGTATTTTGACCCTGAATCCTGTGACTGCATAAAATTCACTTATTTATTTACATAGCTCTCTTGTGGGATTATTCTGGATTCCCTGCAAAGATATTTATGTTATATGTCAATAAAAGCAATTTTACTTCCATCATTCTAATCTCTATGCCTTCAACTGACTAGGAGTTCCAGTATGATATTGAACAGAAGTGATAAGAGGGAACATCTTTGCCTTATTTCTAAGCTTAGAGAAAAGTTATTTGGTATCTTACCATTTTTGTATGGTGTTTGTAAATTTTTATAGATACTTAAATCAGGTTTTGATCAAGCTTAACAACATTCCGAAGAGCAGTATGTTAAATCCAGCTATAATGATAATTTTGTTTATTCCTCCTTAGATTTTTGTCTTCATTATTTTGCTGCTCTGTTATTAGATGCATATGTAATTAAAAATTTCTACCTCTTTCTTAAGAATTGGACCTTTTATCATTATGAAATGTCCATGTACGTAGATTTGCAATGAGTCTAGACATAATGAGTTATTGTCTTGACATCTACTTGACCAAATTATCATCTAGACATACCAGCTCTGTTATATTTACTTTATTTTAATAAGTCTTTTTTTTTAGTTGTTGATAGATCTTTATTTTATTTATTTTATTTATTTATATGCGGTGCTGAGACTCAAACTGAGTGCCTTGCACATGCCAGGCAAGTGCACTACTGCTGAGCCAGAGCCCCAGTCCCTTTATGTTTATTTTTCACGGGGTATATTTTCCCATTAATTATCTTTCAAGTTAACTCTTTATTTATATTTAAAATATGTTTCTAATGTATAACATATAGTTGGGCCTTGCTTTTTGATGTAGCCGACCAATCTCTCCATTTTAATTAGAAATCTTAGCCCACATATATTAAATGCAATTATTGATGCCCTTCTGTTGAAGTCTGCTCACTTTCTGTTTGCCAAAAGGTTTGTCATTCCTCTTTTAGTTTATCCTGCCTTTTTTTCTTTATCAAATATTTTTACTGATTTTTGTAATAGGTATAGATTTTATTTAGAACATTCTTAATACATTTGGGCTAAAAATATGCAACTTTGATGTATCATATCATATTTATTTAGAAATTGATACTGTACCTCTTTATTATTTCACACCTGACAATTGTCATTTTCTCCTTCCCTGTTGCCATTTTATGCTGTTCAGTAATGTAATTAGATTTACCCAACTTCACATCCCCTTTTAGCATTCTTTTCTGATATTTTATTTCTATTACATTATAAACCTCAAATTATAGTGTTATCATTTTCCTTAAAAGATCCAGATGTCTTTTTGAGGAAATGAAAGGAAAAAAATATTTTTTCCAATTATTTACCACTCCCAGTATCCTTCCCTTCTTGCTCCTCCAAGTCTTCATCTGGTGCTGGATCTTTCAATCTGAAGAACATCTTTCAGACTTCCTTATCATGCAGCTCTGGCAATGTTGAATTTTCTCCACTTAAATTTTTATGGAAAATGCCTTTATTTTATCCTTATTTATGAAGGGTACTTTCTTTGTATATAGAATCTGAGATGTTAGGGTTTTACTTTTAGCCTTTGAAACTGTCATTCCATTGTCTTTCTACTGCCATTGTTTCTGATGAGGGAAAACGACCATCCTTAGTTCCCCAATATACATATTGTGTTTTGTTTTCCCTTAAGATGTTTTGTTTCTGTGCCAAAATATTTTTTAAAAAATTAATTTCTGCTGTTTGAATCTTATTGCTTAGGTAAGTTTCTTTATATTCACCCTATTGTGGGCTCACTAAACACCATGTATCTCTAAGTTGATGTTTTTAATCAAACGTAGGAAATATTTAAACATCAATTTTCAAAAAAAATGTTTTATGCTATTTTCTTGACCTTTTCTTCTTTTTAGATTCCAATTGCATGTTTGATAAGGTTAGCAATATTTTCTATGTGATAGATAATCCCTGATGCTGTTAATTTACTCAGTCTTTTATTTTAGGCTGTGTCTAATCAGATCTAGAGTAATAGATTCTTTTTTAAGATAAGGACATTCTGATGATTGAAGTAGATGCTGGAATGTTGATGAGGTCTCTCAACTCTGTCTAAACTGGGCATCCAACATCTGCTAGCTCTCGTTGGTACCTGAATCTCTGTTGCATTCTCTATTACTAGCTTCCCACATGCTTCCATACAATCCCATCCTGCACCAGTGCAACCTACCTTCAACCAAGGATAGCAAGGACCTCTTACATGCCCCATGGTCAACCTTTCCTTTACTTGCACCTCATCCTATAGAATTAACTGCTTCAAACAATCTGACTTCTGATCTTTTTCTCTTTTACTCAGTGGAATGTCTGTGCTCTGCCTGGACTCCCTCTCACTGTGTTGAGAACTGAAAGTCTCATCCAGGTGGAGAGCTGGGTGGCCTTGGGGCTCATCTTGTGAATTTCCCTTATCTCAGGGATTATTGTCTTTCTGCCTGTTGTTCAATGCCTGAAAACAGATGGTTTGTATATTTTCATTCCATTTATTTTATTTGTTTACACTAGGAGGATTTACCTGGCATCATTGTCAAGTGTACGTTCCATCCTATTTGTGCATGTGTGTGTTTTAATGTAAACTAAGTCTAGAGAAGTGATTCCCAATGAGCATTGGTAGGCATTTACTTTCTACTTCTTCTAATAGTTTTGGTATAAATTCCAAAAAGACATAAAATGAAACAGTGAACGTGTTCTTATCATGAGAAGACAAAAGGAAAATTGAGAAGCATTTTTGGTTTGAACCCTTGTAGTGACTGTGTTTCTATATTTGGGTGCTTCATTGTCTAGGGCAAGATGGTCTATAAATATTCTATATAGTGACTCATTATTTTTTCACGTGTCAGTCTTCTCTGGAAATTATAAGATTCCATCATTCAAATTAGACCAGATAAAACCATTTCTGTATTTTTTTTTCTGGATTTTCAGTAGCATTTTCTCTCATGGATAGATCAGGATTCTCTTTCTTGAGGTCAGTGCTCCTTTCTAAGTTAAATCCAGAATGTCATAGAAGAAAGAATGAGTGGCTACTTCTTTTGAACATTTTATTTGAATAAGAAATAAAAATATTTTTGAAATCTCCTTTCAGAACATAAGAGGAAAGCCTACACTTTGGGGCGGACAGGGTTTTTTTTTTTTTTTTTTTTTGTGTGTGTGTGTGTGTGTGTGTGTGTATTAACTCCCAAAGAATAGTAGGATGTGTATCAGGACATGTCCTTTAGAAAGGTTTCACACAGAAGCTAGTTAGGGGGGCAGCCAACCACTCCTCACTGCATGGTACAGGGAAAGCCAGCAAAAGAAAAGTGGAGCTGGTGCATATTCATCAGGCCAGATGGTCAAACCGGAAGGTTGTGCCACCTGAACACACTGTTATTTTATTGGCCATTAAGCTAAGTGAAATTTTGCAGTAATATTTAACAACATGTTTTTTTTTTCTCTCCCTCATTTAAAAACACCAGGCCTAAAATGTGTCGAGTTTCAATTCAGAGTGGAATCTGTTCTCCAGGAAATGTCCTGTTTTGAAGCAGCTGTCACTGTCGCTGCAGTTTTATGACAGCAAGATCATAGAAGAATTTGATATACATGAGATCTCCAGTACTTGACTTTTTTTTTGCCCCCAAGATGACCATGGGAGTTTCACTCCAAAATCGTCCTTGCTAAAGAGTCATTTTAAAAGAAACCATTCTAAGCTGGCACTGAAATAGAGCTCAAAGCTCACCCCCATCCTTGGATCTGCTACTGCTCCCTGTGCATGTACAAGAATGACAGTCTTGGAACTGAAGTACCATATTCTGTTCTCCCTAAAAGTCTTCTCTTTCCTCAGCATTGAAAACGCTCCTCTTCTTGTGTTCTTTTCATGTTGCTGCTCTCAGAAGGGTTGTTGCCAAGAGGATGCTACATATTGGCTTCTGAACTGCCGGGGAATGTCCAGAGGGCTGCTGAGATCTGGATATCATCAGTGCCTCCTGTGGCTCCTCATGCAGGGGGTTTTCAGCTTTCTTCAGCAATACAGCTTCTCTGCTGCCCCTTTGGTCCTCTCTGGAGGATGGCCTGGGTCTTCACCAGTTCGTCATCCAGTTGCTTCCATCTTCAAAGTGAACCCTTAGTCACCTGTAGGTGCCATTGGGTCTTAACTTTGGGCCACCTTCTAATAAGTTTGAGAGACTGGTTGAGTTTTCTTTTTATAACACTCCCAGTTTATTGAGTTGGAAGTTTAAAGCTCTACCCAACGACCGAGAGAGACTTCGAGTGTCAAACTGTCAAATGAAAGAACTTCCTTGAAGTTCCAGCCAGTTCTTCTTTCCCCTGAAATACAGCATGACTCAGTACATCTGAGTTTGAAGTCTGGCTCGCATCCTACCCGGGGTGTACTGCTCTCAGGCTGTTTTCTCTGCCACCTCATTCTCATCAGTAGAATTGTGGGTTGAGAGAAAATGAGGAAAGGAATACTTAACTATAAATTTTGTGTGCCCTATTGAAAGGTGAAAACTGATTATTCAGATTGAAGCCCATCCTCACTGGCTTTATTTAAGTTTCTGTTTAGGTTCCATAAGCATTCTAGAGCCAGCTGGAGAGTTTGAGAAGCATGCTAGGGGACACCAAAAGGAATGAGATGGTGTCAGGTCTGCAGAGTGTACACACAGAATTCAGTGCTCCAAACAATAAGAGTCCTTGCTTTTTTAAAGTAGGTCCTTTTGACTCTATAAAGAGACAGGACAGTCCTCTGGGATGTATTCTTTTTATACTGCCGCATGCTTCAAACCTTTTTGCCTCCATTCCAAGAACTGCATGGCTTAAACATGATCTGCCACATCTGTCCCTCAGATTTGGGGATCCTCGTATGTTCTAACCCAGTTATCAGTATGGAGTTAAATTAAACTCATCTGCCAGGCTTGTTGGTGTAAGCCTGTACTCTCATCAGCTCAGGAAGCCAAGGCAGGAGGATCCCAAGTTCAAGGCCAGCCTCAGCAATTTAGTGAGCAACTTAAAATAATAATTAAAAAAAAAGGGGGGCTAGGGATGTGGCTCAGTGGTTAAGTGCCCCTGAGTTCAATCCTTGGTACCTAAATAAGTAAATAAATTCATTTAATCTCCAAATTGGTCTCATCTCTAACGGCATTTTGCCAATGGATCCTTGTACTCCAGAGTGGGAAATCACCTCTGCCTTCTCAGACAACAGAGTCCAGCAAAGGATGCTCTGAATTATCTGAGAATTTTACAGGCCCTTTGCCTAGGGAAAGCAATGCAACTTGGAAATATCATTCTTAGCCAGACACCAGTGTGAGTCATGACCAGACATGTTGGAGTGAATTCTTCATAAAGCTAATGAGGTTTAAGTCTAAGACCCTTCAAATTATGGCCTTTGGAAGAGTCCTAGCAATGTCTCATTTTGACTCTGCATTGTTCCCTGTAAAAGGGGTTACCTAAATTACAAATGCTTCTGTTCCAAAACCCAAATCTATAAAATTTATACTTGTATATTGTTCAATAAAAATAAGAGATAGTGCCTCCATTCTTAAGTAGCCTAATTTTGGTGAGTGGGAAAAAAAATAACATAAGTTCAAGAAACTAAAGGGATAGTAAGTATAAGACCTTTATTCATTGATAAATTTTAATCTATAAATGTTCAGAGATGTGATTGAAATGATCAATGTTTAATTTTTAAATTTAAATTACAACAGATATTTAAATTAAATGTCACCTAATACATTGATCTGGAAATATTACTTTCTACCCTCAAATTTCATGGAGCGATTTTATCACACTTTCCAAATGCAACTCTGACATCAGTATCTTAATCATTACTAGACTCCCTTTCTGAATCATGCAGCAAAGTTTTCTTGCACACCACATTCATGGCTGACTAAGTAGTTTCAACTATAGCATTTTTTGATTTCGTGCATAATTTGGACACTGGAAATTTTATCTCATGCCACCAGGGCCCATTAGCATGACATAGGAATACGTTTTTCATTTCTCCTATAAATCTATATTGGAGATGCCCACAGCTTGTAATGACTAGTTATCTTTTTAAATGACTTCTTAAAAACATTTTTATAATGATATCTACCATTTTCAATTATTTAGTCTTTTCCTCCAGGAACACTCAGTAAATCTGTATTGAATCACCTTTATAAAGGAACTTTATAAACATCTAGCATTGATCAAAGCTATGCCATGTTAACACAGTGGCTCTCATATCTAGCTCTATGTTGGAATCACTCAGAAAGCATTTAAAAGACACTAATGCCTAAATTTACTCCAGGGATTCTAACTTAATGTTCTGGGAGTGCAGTGTGGGCAATGGAATTTTCTAAAGTTCTCAAGATAATCCTAACGTGCCTCCAAGGTTGAGATCCACTCTTTCTCCCAAGAGATCCTTTATCGTTCAAAATGAAATAATGCAGAAGGACAGGTGTCTGAAAATAAAAGGCTTTGTAAAGACTCAGATATGCTTCCTCTTTTAAAGTGACAATTTAAAGAAATATGAACATCATAAATATAAGCATGCATGTAAATATGTATAATACACTCACAAGTGTTAAATATATGTGTGCATATATTTGTATAACCACCTTTCCAAATATGATGGATATTTATATTTTAGCAGTTACACTTTCTCATTAAATAAAATTTAGAAAAGATTAGACATTCTGCCTTATTTGAGGAGTCAAAGATGGAAGGAACCCACCTAGTATGGACAAACCAACATGGATGGCCTCAACTGGATAAAGAGTAGGTATTCACATCAAAGGGGTTCAGGGAAGACAATTGTACCAAGCAAAGGAAATGTAATACTCAGAGCCCCAAAAGTGTGCACTTTCCAAATGCAACTCTGACGTCAGTATCTTAATCATTACTAGACTCCCTTTCTGAATCATGCAGTGTGGTGAGCCGCCTCTGCCGCTGAAAGTTCTGGTTCCTGGGTTTCGGCACCACTTGTGGTATTTGAAATGGTAGTGAGACAAACATTTTGAAAATAATGATAAATGTTTTCTGGCTACTAGAGATGACCATCTCTGCAAGATTTCTTGTTTTTGATAGCTTTCAGCATGGAAGAAGAGACCAACACCTGGAAATGATCCTATAAACATCAAATGTGTTATTTTCTGCTTTACCCATGACATAAATGTAATTTTCTGTCTGAACAAATCTGGGCAATATTTTCCTTTGGCCCTTAGGGTATATGACATTCTTCTCTTTTTCTGCTCCCAACGCTCCCACTTTTGTTTGATCAGTTGGTAGCAAGTTGATAAAAGCAAGAGTTAATTCTAAACAATTCAACTGAAAAAGTCACACCAAGTATAGATACTTCTAATCTCACAGCTGATGTTCCTGCTTGAAATTCATTTAAAAAGAAGAAAAAAAATGAAAAACAGTGCTACATAAGATTCATGTACTGATTTTCTGTATTAGGATCAGAGACAAGAAATGAAATAAAGATCAGGATGAAGTTTGATTTCCAACTCAGTTAGCTTTTTCAGCAAAAATTTCAATAGAAGGATCAGGGTTCCATCTTTTTTTTTAACATTGAAATTTTGCTGAATCTCTAGATTGCTTTGGGTAATTTGTATTTTTTATTGTTTTATTTATTTAAATTAGGTATATATGACAGCAAAATGTATTTTGATTCTTTGTTCACAATTACAGCATAATTTTTTATTTCTATGGATGTATATGATATAATATCATACCCTATGTGTAGTCTTACATGTACCTAGGGTAATGATGTTCATCTCATTCCACCATCTTTCCTGTCCCCCTGCACCCTCTCCATCCTCCCTATTCTTTGCCCAAATTTCCTCCATTTTCCCCTTGCCTCCCTGCTCTCCATTTTGGATCATCATCCACTAATCAGAAAGGATATTCGGCCTTTGGTTTTTTGGGATTGGCCTACTTCCCTTAGCATGATATTGTCTAACTCCATCCATTTACCTGCAAATGCCATGATTTTATTCTCTTTTAATACTGAGTAATATTCCATTGTGTATACATACCACAGTTTCTTTATCCATTCATCTATTAAAGGGAATCTAGATTGCTTCCAGGATTTAGCTATTGTGAATTGAGCTGCTATGAACATTGATGTTCAATGGGTAAAAGAAAGCCTGTAATAGAAAGGAAATGAATGTTTATGAAAACTTTCATTTTTTAAGATCTTTACTTCATCTTTCATGATAATCTTTTTAGTTTGAGAAATGATCACTTGAGTATTGTTATTCTTGCTTTGGGGGAAGAAATAGAGGTCATAGAAGTTGAATGACTTTCCCAAGATCATGAAGCAGGAAAAGATCCCTCTCAATTCTGGTTGGTTTTTCCACTATCCATAACAGATTCCTATTGTTCATGTTTTCCTTCTATTGGTAGCATTAATGTAATGGATATCTAGAAATGGTACCTATCAGAAGAGTAAGAAGATGTAGCAAAGTTTTGTGGCCAACAAATAAATTAAGAGGTTTTTCTTTATTTAAAAAATTATGATTCTATACCTAGAAAATCCAAAAATTCTACCAGAAAACTTCTAGAACTAATCAATGAATTCAGCAAAGTAACAGGATATAAAATCAACATCCATAAATCAAACGCATTCCTATACATCAGTGATAAATCCACTGAAAGAGAAATTAGAAAAACTATTCCATTCACAATAGCCTCAAACAAAATAAAGTACCTGGAAATCAATCTAACAAAAGAGGTGAAAGACTTCTACAATGAAAACTACAGAACACTAAAGAAAGAAACTGAAGAAAATCTCAGAAGATGGATAGGTCTTCCATGCTCCTGGGTAGGCAGAATTAATATTGTCAAAATGGCCATACTACCAAAAGCATTATGCAGATTTAATGCAATTCCTATTAAAATCCCAATGACATTCTTCATAGAAATAGAAAAGCAATCATGAAGTCTGTTTGGAAAAACAAGAGACCCAGAGTAGCTAAAGTAATCCTTAGCAAGAAAAGTGAAGCAAGAGGCATCACAATACCAGAACTTAAACTATACTACCTAGCTATAGTAATAAAAACAGCATGGTATTGGCGCTAAAATAGACTTGTAGACCAATAGTAAAGAATAGAGAACACAGAGACAAAACCACATAAATATGGTTATCTCATACTAGACAAGGGTGCCAAAAACATTTACTGGAGAAAAGATAGTTTGTTTAACAAATGGTGCTGGCAAAACTGGAAATCCACATGAAGCAAAATGAAATTAAACCTCTATCTTTCACCCTGCACAAAAATCAACTTGAAGTTGATCAAAGACTTAGGCACTAGAACAGAGAACCTGTACTTAATAGAAGAAAAAATAGGCCCAAATCTACACCATGTTGGCCTAGGATCTGACTTCTTTAACAAGACTCCTAAAGCCCAAGAAATAAAATCAAGAATTAATAATGGGATGGATTCAAATTAAAAAGCTTCTTCTCAGCAAAACAAACAATAACATTAGGAGAGAGCCTACATATTGGGAGAAAATCTTTTCCACATTCACCTCTGATAAAGCATTAATCTCTAGGATATATAAAGAACACAAAAAATCCTAACACCAAAAAAAATAATAACCCAATCAATAAATGGGCTAAGGAACTGAACAAACACTTCACAGAACAAGAAATACAATTGATCAACAAATATATATAAAAAAAGTGTTCAACAGCTCTAGCAATTAGAGAAATGGAAATCAAATTTCATCTCACTCCTGTCAGAATGGCAAACATCAAGAATACAGGCAACAATAAACATTGGTGAGAATGTGGTAAAAAAGGGTACACTTATACATTGCTGATGGGACTGAAAACTGGTGCAACTACTGTAGAAAGCAGTATGGAGATTCCTCAGAAAACTGGGAATGAAACTGCCATTTGACCCAGTTATCCCAATCCTTGGTTTATACCCAAAAGACTTAAAATCAGCATACTATAGTGACGCAGCCATATCAATGTTTATAGCAGCTCAATTCACAATAGCTAGACTATGGAACCAACCTAGGTGTCCCTCAATAGATGAATGGATAAAGAAAATTCGTATATATACTTAATGGAATATTACTCAGCTTTAAAGAAGAATTAAATTATGGCATTTGCCAGTAAATGGTTGGAGTGTGAGAATATCATGCTAAGCGAAATAAGCCAATCCCACAAAACCAAAGGCCGAATGTTTTCTCTAATATGCAGATACTAATTCACAATAAGGCAGAGGATATTAGGGAAGAATAGCATTACCCTAGATTAGGCAGAGAGAAGTGATGGTAGGGCAAAGGAGGGCATGTGGGGATAGAAAAGATAGTTGAATGAAACAAACATTATTACTGTATGTGACTACATGAACGATATGATTCTGCAACATGTACACTCATATAAATTAGAAATTATATCCCATCTATGTATGATATATCAAAGTGCATAAATGCATTCTGCTGTCATATATAACTAATTGAAACAAATTTTAAAATTATGTCAAAATGCATTCTAAAATAAATAAAAACTTTTTAAAAATTATGTGAACTTATCATAAAATTTTCAGAAAATACCAAAGACAAAAGAAATTCAAGTCATTATAGTTCTATTAACAATATGTTTTCATTCAATTTCACTCCAATCAGAATGGCAGTTTTCAAGAAAACAAATGATAATAAATGCTGGAGAGAATGTGAGGGGAAAGGTACATTTGTTCCTTGTTTTGGGGACTACAAATTAACACAACCACTTTGGAAAACAGTATGGAGATTCCTCAAAAGACTAGGGATGGAACCACTGTAGGATTAGCTGTCCCACTCCTGGGTACTTATCTAAAAGATCTAAAACCAGCATGCTATGGGGACAGAAGCACATCTATATTTACAGAAGCACAATTCACAACAGCTCAGTTATGGAACCAGTCCAAGTGCCTGTCAACAGATGAATGGATAAAGAAAATGTGGTATATGTAGACGATGGGGTTTTTACTCAGTCATAAAGAAGTATGAGATGATGACGCTTGCTGATAAATGGATGGAAATGGAAAACATGCTAAAGTGAAATAAACTCGATTCGGAAGGTCAAAGGTCAAATGTTTCTCTCCTTTGGGGAAGTTGCAGTGAAATAGGGGGAATCAAAGAAGAGGAGGGGATCCCAGGAAAGTAGAAGGGAGCTCAGTGGGGTAGAGGGATGTCGAGGAGGAAGGAGGGATAGGGAAAGGGAGGAATTGTGGAATGAAATGGGTTGAATTATGAATTAGGTTGCTCCTCATATTGCCACTTATGAATAACATTGAGGAAAGTGTTTTAGGACTGTTACTGCTTTCCCAAGTTTTCCTTAGGATCAAGCTTAGAAATGGAATTCCTAGTCAAACAGTGTACACAACTAGCACGTTCCTAGGTATGTATGATTCTAGCGATATCCATACATGTATTAGTCATTGTTCTCTGTCCCCACTCCTGCAAAGCACTGTTTTATTGCCAAAGAAAAATCCTACCCATTTGTGCTCCCAGCTGGGAGTCAGAATGCTCACCCCACAGTGCTTTCCCCAACCCCATCAAAGTTCGGTTTCATATTTTCTGACGTTTTTCTCCTTTGTGAAATCACAGGTGAAAACTATTAATTATTTATTCTAAAAGAAAATGTTCTCACACATTTTGAAGACCCAAGTGGTCAGCACTTGACTTTCCTTCCCACATAAGCTGTTATTTCTCGTACTTAGGAATCTTGTTTCGACTTCTCTCAACATCGTGGGCAAAATTTGTTCTCCAGTTTACCATCTGCCAGGCTGTATATGTTTAATGCATTTGGGGGCAATCAGATGTATAGTGCAACCTCCAGCATGTACAAGTCTCATGTGTAGTTGACACAAAAGAAGACACTTAACATGGCCCAGCGAACTCCCAGTGTTTAGGGAGGGGCAGGTGAACAGTCCCCCTTCTCTCTCTCCTCTCCTTCCCACAAGGACAGATTTTCTATCTTGCAACCCTCCTTCCAAAACAGCTGAGTCATATGCCCCAAAATGATGAAGCAGGTGCCAAATTCTAGCATATAGACACACATTTCTTTTAATTAGGAGAGAGGTGAGCGTGAGAGAGATGGTTGGGAGGGCTGTTTGTCATATATATATACAGATCCTGGAAAACTCCTCAGTCTAATAGCTGCTTTTCACCACAAGGGGTTATTATAATAAGCTCAGAAGCTTTCCCTAGTGGTGTGTAGCCCTTAAGAAATGCAGATTATGCCAAATACAACTGCAGACGGGAACATGTCTATTAGCCCACAGGAGAGAAAGGCTTCCTGCGGGAGGGTTTTCTTGACTGTCATTAGTGGAAACCAAGACAGTAAGTGGGATCCATGATGACAATTTAGCATCCCTGGGAGCCTCAGGAAGATCAGCTCCCAGCAAGGGCTTGGTTTTGCACCCAGAAAGTGACAGCTGAAAAAGAAGAATTACTTAAGTGCATGCTATTGTCATTTATTTTGCCATAATTTGAATGATGATAGGGTCGGGGAGAACCAGTGAATCACAAAGAGGAGAAATGGAAAGACCAAGGAGAGAGCCCAGGATCCATTTCTATACTGGGGAGAGGGAACATTGTAGAGCAGAGGTGATGGCCAGAAGAAAAGGGAGAGAAGATGCTTAGAAGTCCAGGCAAGGTGGGAAGATATGGAGCCCTCGGGGTGAGCCTTTGCAGAGTGGAGACCCCACACGCCTATCACAGTGTCTGGCAAAGGCTCGTACCCTCCATACTTCCTTACTCCTTATCCCTTACAACCTTTTACTCATCCTTCAATCATCACAAGCCTTAAATCTCTCTTTCTCAAAGAATCCTTTCCTGACCCCCAAGAGACAGATTGGCTTTACCTCCTAAGCCCCTCTGAGGATGCTGAACCTCTGCTGCTGTCTTGGCATCTCTTGTGGTTTCAGCATCTTTCATCTCCTCTTGTCTACAAGTTGGTGTTGCATGTGCTGCTGTATCCCCAGGTTTAGCCCAGCATCTGACACCCAAGGGCTTAAGAAATGTTAGTTAAGTAGAGTGGTTGATGCGGTTGATGCGGCTCAATAATTCCCTGTCTTTGTGATCATGAGACACCAAGTAGCACAAGGGAAGACTGTTGGACCCATTTCCACCCCCCAGGTCCTGGTATTCTGCATGAAGCCTTGTGCATGCTCAGGGAGGGTTGCTGAACCAACTGAACCTGTGCAAGTCAGTGCCAGGCACAGTAGGTGGTGAACACGGGCAGTTTGCTTTCTGCCTGTTCCTCTTGTGTTTTGAAATTCAAATCCCAATCTTTTTAAAAAGATGGACTGTAAGAGCAACCATCTTGGGGATAGTTGATTCCTGTTTGGCTAGTTCTGGTGAAACACATAGAGAGGAGAACTGGAAAGTGAGCACCAAGATGTTTTAAAATAAACATCTGTATGCAAATAAATTTTCCCTCAGCAAAATTTTGCCATGATTGATTTTGCAAAACTTTTCTTTATTGCAGAAAAAAAAGGGAATGCTGAGCAAAAGTAATTGGGTGTGTGTCCACTCTTGCTTATTGTTTAACAATACAATTGAAAGTCTGTTTAATATTCACTGTTTCTATCTCAAGCCTAGAATTTAGTTAGTGATGTGGTTAATATGTAGAGAATTCAGGATAATCTGGAGGAAAAATTGGTTCAGACCAATTCATTCACTGGTGAGATGACATTTTTAGCACTTTGTTTAATAAAGATAAGAAGAGCTCTCATATCTTCACAAAATTTAATATGAGTCAGACCTGAGTTAATAATCTACACATTAGCCAAGATTTGGATGTGAAGTACAACATCTGTTATCCCTTAATGTAATTGTATACTCAGAAATGTGCCTAATTAGTTAAAGGATGGGTACTCTGGCGCTGACATTTCCAAGGATAAATTCTAAAGGGGAAATAAGAAGTTTGCTGGGAAGGAGGCATTTAAAATTATGTAATACAAGAGAAAATACTTAGATCAAGATGCTTTAGGCAAAAACCCTAATCCTGTATGCTTGGATTTTTAGTTTAGTTTTTAATTAATTTATTATTGCTAATAATACAATTAATCAGTTTGTACACTCTTACAGAAATTCAGACAAATAATTCTACAAAAAGATCGTCTTTGCCCACAAATCTCATAGCCTTCCATGCAATTTGATGTATAAATGTCCAGATCTTGTTCTGTACAGTTCATGTGTGGGTATATATAAATAGGTATACATAACAGTTGTATATAAATTTAGAATTGTATAATTTTGCTTTGCTTATTTTACATAAATGAGATCACATCATGTATTGTTTTTTTTTTCAAATGATGCCATGTCTTAGAGATCTACTTTAGTGCATACAGATCACCCCAGCTTCTTCACTTCTGCATCATATTCCACAACATAAATATGGTGTACTTCATTTAAGTGTGCCTCACTGATAGACATTTAGTAGTTTGTCACTACAATAAGCAACATTGCACTCATTATTCTCACTGTACATGTGGGGGTTTTTTAAGGGAAAATACTTAGAATTGCAAAAATATTTAATGTTGAGAAGGCCTGTGAAATTTCTCACTAGCCGAGGTTGTACCAATGCCAGTAGTGACCATCCATCCTCACAATCATCTCCTTATCTTTATCCTCTCTCTTCCTTCTCATCATCAAATTTATGGGGAAAACCGGATATTTCATTATTGTGTAATTTTTATTTCTTTTGATTATTTATGTAATTTGGCCACTTGCATTTTTCTTCTATGAATAGCCTGCTCAGATTCCTTTCCCCTTTCTTTCCTCTTTTCTTATTGATTAATAGAAACCCTTAAAATATTTTAAGTATTGACCTAAACTATAAGTGAATATTTGCAACATATAATGTTATTGACTTTTAACTTATTGAATGATATCTTTCGTTAGATAATTTGCAGTCAAATTAATCTACTTCTGTGTCTAGCATAAGAATCTTTCCTGCCCTAATATTTAATTCATTTATATTTTTTTCTTTTATAATAACGCTTTTTAATTTTTATCTTTAAATTATCTGGATTTTATTTTGTATGTTGTTTTAAATATTGCTGTTTTTTCTCAAAAAGATATCCAATTGCCTCAAAATCTTTCTTTAGTTTTATGAAATGCTACCTCTAGTGAACACAGCCCAGTGTATCTTCAGGGTTTTTGAGTTCCACTGTTCTTTTATAGCTATTTCCTCTCCAATACCATATCTTATTTCTACAGCTTTGTATACATTGATATCTATTAAGTTTTTCCCTTCATTTTTTCCACTCTTTCCAAAAATGATTTATTCTTATTTTCTATTCTTCAATGATTTTAGAATCAGTTTGTCAAGTTCCATAGAAATTTGACTATAGTCACACTAATTTTATGAAAGATTTATTTGCCTTTCTCAACCACAAATATAGCATATCTATTTTTATCAGATATTTCTTATGTCCCTTATAAATGTCATAATTTTCTGTACATTAATATTAAGAAACTATATTTTAAAACTATCACTGGTGTTCAGGAAGATGATAGATGATTGTTAGAATTTGTCCAACTTTCTGGATTTTCTTGAGTTCTAATAGAAAATTCAAAGAACACTGCCTGAAAAACTACTTATATTTTTATGTAAATCCAAATGATATCAGTGGTTTCTTCTTTCATTTTAAGCCATTACTTATTTTCCATACCTGATTGCATTGTCTAATATCTCTATTATAATGTTAAGTAGTTATTTGTTTGTTTTTGGTATCCGAGATTGAACCCAAGGGCACTTAACCACTGAGCCACATCCCCAGTCCTTTTTTTTCTTTTTTTTTTTTGAGATAGTGTTTCTCCAAGTTGTTTAGGGCCTCGCAAAGTTACTGAGGCTGGCTTTGAACTTGCAATTCTCCTGCCTCTACCTCTGGAGTCACTTGGATTACAGGTATGTGCCACTGCATCTGGCTAGTATCAATTTTAGTAATCAAACTTCTCTTGTTCCTGATTTTGATAAAAATGCTTCAAGAATTTCAACATTTAGTGAGATGTATGCTATAAATATGTAATTTTTTGTATAGTCTGTATCCCACAAATAAAACTCTCTCTCTCTCTCTCTCTCTCTCTCTCTCTCTCTCTCTCTCTCTCTCTCTCTGTTTGAAGCAGCTTTAGGCTCACAAGCAGTATTGGAAAATACTTGATTTTAGAAAATTTCCCAATCTTAAGTCACATTTTTCTTTTAAGGAGGCCTTAGGAGCACTATGAGAAGAGAGTCGTAATTTTAACATATCATATCACTTTTTAATATCCCAAATTGTTTTTCTCTTAACCTACAGATTAAAAAAATAAACATCCTGCATCTTTGAGAATTGACCTTATTGGTGTCATTCCTTTTTATATCTCAATTTTGTCACTATTCAATTCAGCTCAGCTTGTCACCTGCCCAGAGTGCCTCGTGTCATCATTTCAAGAGCTCCCCCCTAGACAGCAACATTCCAAATTCCCCCAAACCCTTTTCTTAATTGTGCTCACATGCACTGGGGCCTTTTTCAAGAACATTCTTAAAATATGTTTAGATGGACTTAATGGCTCTCTTCCTGGTCCCAGAGCTGTTATCTCCAAGACTTCTACTCTCCACATCCTACCATTCTAGGCAATAAGCTTTGATGTGCACATGACTTTTGATGTGCATGTTTCAGAGGTTGTTTTTCAAGGCAATTTATTCTGCACCCATACGGGAATCACTCACTGTATGCCTGGCACTATGCTAGATTATTTAGTGGATTTACAAAGCCATAAAGACACTGGCTTTTTTTCCTACTGTTTTTCTATAATTACTTACAATTCCTACATAAATATAAGACTTGCTTCTGCAGGTAGAAAATTTATTGGAGGAGGGGCCTTCTTGAATTAGGTCCTAAGGGATCTAAGAGACATAGATGACTATTAAACATCTGGAAATATGTTTCATTTGGGTTAATTCATTATCATTAGTACATCCATCTTGGATGCATCGAAATTGGGAAACGTATTACTAAACGTCTGTCTAGAGAGAGCCCTCCACACTATCAGTCAGTAAGTTACTGCCCTCATCTCTTTTCCACTCATATTCTGACTGGGGCATATCTACAGAAAGTCCATTCCTAGAATCACATTGATCCCCACTTGAATATTATAATTCTCATCTAAGTGGCCTCCACACTTCCAATTTATCATCTTTCCAATTAATCATTTACATGGCTCATCTCAATTTTACAGAGGAGCTTCAGGCAAGAGGGTGCAGTATTCAGAAACTTAATGGTTCCATGTCACCTACAAATTCAGGACCAAACTTTTGACACACTGATATTTAAGATCCCGGGTAATTTTTCCTACCTCTTTATCAAGCAGCTGGTTTTCTGTAATCCAATCACCTATAACTGTTCAATAAATCCTACCCTTTGCCCACACTGTTACAGCTATTGGAGTATCCTTCTCACTTCTTATTATCCTAAGGCCTAACTCCAGTTCCAAAATATTTTCTACATTACTTCCATCTTTCATTAATTCTGTCTTCTACTATATTTTACAGTCCATTTAAACTACATATGATAATTAAATGGTGCTGCCATTTTATTTAAATGTAGCCAGCTTATCCTCTCCCTCCTTTCTAGATTGTAAACCCCCTAAGTTAACTCAACATTGCCATGTTTTTTAGGATGATCACGGTGCCTAGAATATAGGAGAATATGTGAATGCCTTCCTGATTGAATTGAATTGAAAATAAACTGAGGTCATCAAAGGTCACAAGTTTACCTTGGACTGGAGTGATTTCTTCACAATAATTTGCACCCATGATCCAAAAGACTATGTATAAGTCAAATTTAGGCACTGAGGAAACCAAAGTAGCAATTCATTGTCTTTTTTTTTTTCAGATATGCCTAGACCTGTTTTTTTTTTCTTTCCTATTATACTACAACATTTCCCTACCCTAATCTTTAGGGAATGACACAGATTCCTTCATTAGAATTCTAACTTTAATTTGAAAAAGAAAACTAATCATCTGGGGAAGCAGTTGCATTTATTTTCCTTTCAAATTTTAAATAATACCAGTAAGAGTTCCTAGAACAAGACAAGCATCTCAAACCTACAAGGAATCAAAGAGAGAAGCTTATACCACCTTTATTTAAACATTATACTGGTGTTATTCAAAGATGGCAGACAAGTTTGACACTGCCTGACCATTCCATATGGATTTTACCCCTCTCATTCTAACTGTTCCTCAATCTGAGAGAATCCCACAGCCACAAATATGTGCTGTTAAATATCAACAAGAGGGAAATAGTTAAAAAGGGACTTCTGAGTTCATCGCTTTTCTTCAAGTATTTATGAACAAGAAGTTAGAAAGAAATTCACAGCAGAAGTGCATTTAGATAAGGCTAAGAGCAGCAGAAAGCCAGATGACACATTCTGGAATGGGAGCAATCAAGGTTCTATTCAATCCTTTCCCTCTACCCTGTGCCTCAGAATATTCTCCCCTTTGAAACTTCTGCACAGTTGCACAGGTGTATTGAATTCACGCTGATCGACCAAGGGAAAAAAGAAGGCAAAAAATTGTTCATCTGTCACAACATCCAGAGATTTCAGCAAATTCTTTAAGATGCAAGGATTAAAAATAATCTACTAAAGATTACCTCCAACTAACTGGACAATGATGATGCTTTTCAGATGCAAATAATCTGTTGATTTATCTAAAAACTCTCTGTTGAGAAAAAAATTATGCCCAGCTTTGTGTCAGGTAATGGGAAGGCATATATCTCAGCCAGAAATCAGCAAACGTTTTGTAAAGGGGTAGGTAGTAAACATTACAGGCTTTGGAAGATGCTCAGCCTTTATATAACTACTCAACTCCTAGTGAAACAACCATGGATACTGCATAAATGGCCTGTCTGTGCTCCAATAAAACTTTATTAAGAAAACAGGCAGTCTGCAGTCATATGTCAGCCTGGGCTAGACTGTGAGTTCTTTGCTTACAGTTATTGTACCTTTTTCAGTAACCATTGCATCTTCAGTGTCTAGCTAACTGTCTAAAAGTAGATGCTGAATAAATATCAGATCTCAGACTGAGGTGGATCTGATGCCCAAGTTTTGCTCTGTGCACATTTACCTGTCACTTTTGATTCTATGCATCCTCTCATGGCAGGAAAGATGAGTCAGATCCCATTACTACCATTAGCAAAGCTCTCCTCAGGTTCCTAACAAGGGTTCAATATGAGGGATATGGCAAGAAAGAGCCCACAGCCAGAAGGACAGGGCTTTCAATATGGGACTCTCTCTCTCACTAGCAAACATAAGACAACTCCTGAGGGGATTATAGCTAGATCTTAGCTTGGTACAGAGTGATGATTGTGGTATCATTTAGAGTCCCCAAATAAAGTAGATAGTACACTCAATAAATCAAGATTAGTTTGTTTACAAAGGGATTATTTATATAGTTGTGGACAGGGAACTGGTAAACCAGTAGGAATGGCTTAACCACTCAAGATTAATAAAAACAGAGAAATCATCGCATCTAAGCCCAAAGGGACAAGGGAAGAAAGAGTTACATGAACCTTGAAAGACAGAGTCATTTAAAGACCACCCCACCCCGTGAGGCTCAGTGACCTTGTGTGGAAGAACATTAGTAGCTGGAGGTGATTTCACATGAGGGTAGGCAGGGAAATAATTCTCCATCCTCTTGTCCCTTGCTCCCTCTCTCTGATCTCCTGTCAGGCTCCTGATTGGTTGAACCAAACTAGAGACCAGAGATACAAGAAGGCCTGCTGGTGTGGTCCTCACAGTTCAGCCCCCAAGGGCAGAGCGCGGGAGGAGATGATTGAGAGCAGTTCTAGAGGGACACATAGAAGATGCCTGGCACAACTACAGCCCAAAGGGTCTGAAAGCTCATCACACCAAGGCTGTCCTCTGTGAGGGTGGTTGAGTACACCAGGGTGGCATCAGATCCATCACCCACATGCTCCCATTTTTCTCCTGAATGAGATTTTGCCACTGTCTACAAGGAAATGAATTGAGCAATTTTCTCATCCCTGCGGTGTTAGGAGCTCTCTTGCCAACCGCTCTCATTTAGCAGATGGTAGGTGATACCAGGAGGCCTGTTTGGCTTCTTCTAAGGTAAACAGCCAGGGAGGGAAGGTCCTAGAGTCAGGAATCCAGCTCCCAGCTCTGGCTCTGCCTCCAAGAGGCCAGGTGACTATAGAGGACTCACTTCCCGTGGATTTTTATTTTTCTTTCCTTATATTATGTTATTATTATATTATATTACCGACTGGATCCAGATGATCAGTGGCCAAGGTTTATAACCTAGAATTCCATTGAAATTATTTAAAGCCTTTGAGAAATTCAGTTTTGTTCACATTAAAACTGTATAGTGCTTTTGGTAGTTTGGTCTTTTTGATAATGTTAATTCTGCCTATGAAAGAGCAGGGTAGATCTTTCCATCTTCTAAGGTCTTCTCTAATTTCTTTCTTTAGGGTTCTGTAGTTTTCATTGTATAGATCTTTCACCTCTTTCGTTAAGTTGATTCTCAAGTTTTTTTTTTTTTGAGGCTATTGTAAATGGCCTCAAAAAAAAGTTTTTAGTTTTCCTCATTTCCCTCTCAGAGGATTTGTCATGATATACAGAAATTCTTTTGATTTATGGGTGTTGATTTTAAATCCTGCTGCTTTGCTGAATTCATTTACAAGTTCTAGAAGTTTTCTGGTGGAACTCTTTGGGTCTTCTAGGTATAGAATCATATCATCAGCAAATAGCACTAGCTTAAGTTATTCTTTTCCTATACGTATTCCTTTAATTTCTTTCATTTGTTCACATGAGCATATTTATGTCAGAATAATAATGGCTCAAGCACTTATCACCCCTGAGACACTTACTTGCTCTCTTTATCCTCTCTTCTATTTTTTTCTCAGTGAATTTTCATAACAACCTATGAAGCACATGAGTCTTTTCCACTTTACCCCTGAGTGACTTGCCCAAGACATGTAGTGAGGAAGAGGTGGGACCAGGATTCCTACCACTCTTTTGAATCCTGGAGATCATGCCCCACTTTCACCCTCTTGATATCTTCGCGCCTGAGTCATACATGCAGGGCTACGGGTGCCCAACACACATGGACTGCCTCTACAGGGTGGCCTCAGGAAATGGGAGGGCCATTTCCTGGAGGGAGAAGGTTTGGGAGTTTTGAGGTTGAGGTCCTAAACGGAGTGGGAGAACTTCAAGGAATGGAAGGGGAGAGTCAGGTCTAGCAGAGCTCTGGGGACAAAGTGGAATCCTCAGAGAGCAGACTCAAGGCCACCAGAGGCCTCAACGGTGAGCAAGAGTGTGTCCTCTCTTGTAATGATGGCTGTTCCTGTTAACTGTAAAAACTCTGTTGAACCATCCAATGAGAAGAACATTGTCCCCATCTCTCTGTAATAACCTCAGAAAGCCTTGAAGGCAAGCTCACCTATACTCAGGGAAGAGCCCATCCATATTTTCCAGGGATCAGGGGCAACAGCTGGTGGAGGCTCTTGGCTTCCTGTGACCTGGTGTATCTAAGCTGAGTGAGGCACTAGAGCCCCATGTTGGGATGAGGCTGGCTGCTCTGCCACCATCTGGAGATTCCCTTGCCAGGTTGTGGCTGCCCTTTGAAAGCTAAGCTGCTCTGTTGCTCATTCCAAACTGGGAAGATGCCTAAAGAGCAAATGTAAGGCCGAGATGCCTCATCTGTGAAACTCCCAATGCATTCTGACACTAAGAAGGGCTTTTCTGATCCATGCTCTGAGCTCTGGTGGTTGGGAGTGGTACCTTCAGAGCCAACATGATGCCTCTCCTCCTAGGCTGGTTGGTGGATGTCATCTACCACAAGACACCAGACACACATTCCCTTGAGAGGAAAGGCTGGCATCTCTCTCAAGGGCAGTGGAAGACTTTAACGTTCATCAATTCTGCACCTTGGGATGTATTTACTCCACTGGGCATAAGCAGCAAGCGAGCCAGGCTCATTTCCTCTTTGCTGGCAGAAGCCAAAGCAGCAGAAATCCTTGGCAGCCCTGTCTGACCTGGATGGCAGATGCACAGTGCTCCGTGTGGCCTAGCAAGGCCGTTAGATCCCACTCTGTTCTGCCAGAAGCCCTCTCTTCACACCCCGTCAGCCCGTGTAATCCCTTCCTCATTGCCTGGCTGCACAGATGGCTTTAGTTTAGGTTGTCTCCGAGCTGCCTGAAGCCCACAGTCTGTCACCACTGCTGTTGCCAGCAACCCCAGCCTCGCACTAGAGGCAAGGAGGACTCTGGGATCCCCATGTAGAGGCCAAGATCAAAAGGAATCCTTGGCCTTCTGTTCTCGACCTGAAGAAGGAGGAAGCTCTTTCTCAGTAGCCCAGCAGGGAGGAGTCAGGTGATGCTGTATGTGAATTTGGTCCCAATTTGGCCCCACTCTCTGTGCTGTGGTTTCACAGATGAAGAAGCTGAGATACAGGGGGATCAATAAGCCACTAAAGGAGTTTGGCAATGGCAGAGCCGGGGACCAGGGGAGGAAATTTGTCTGGCCACAGCACCTGCTTTGTGGTGATGGGTGTGGAGTCAGGCACCATCAACATTTCCCTAAGTCATACGTGAGGTGGACATCACTCTTCCTCATTATTTCTGTCACTAATGAGAACACTCAGTCCCAGACTGGAGGAAGTTTGCAGCCTGATGTTCTTTCATGGCACCACACTGACTTGAATTTCTTCCACCCATTTAGAAGAACTGCTTCTTTCACAATCCCCTTCTTCTGAAAGCTTTCTTCTTATTTAGGAAGCAAAATCTGTGCATGTCTTTCTCTTGCATTTTAATTCTTCCTGCCAGGGCAAATTTTAAAAGAGCTCATGAAATTCATCATTAATCAGATTTCTTCCAGTTTGTCCTTTAGTCCAATATTGGCTCTCTAGTCTGTGAGGAGCAGCAACAGGCAGCCCCCAAAAGAAATCCTGTCATCTCGCAAGGTAGCAAGTAGAAATTCCACCCCTACTCGAACTCTTACATAAGGGAACCCAGGGAGAGGGTGTTTCAAGATTGATCAACGTAGAATGATAGTGATTTTTTATATTAAAACAATCCAAATGCCTATCAATAGTAGGTTGGACACATGAAGTGTAGGACAGTCATTTACACAATACTACCCAGTAGTGATGAGTGAATGCCCAGTCCAGACATCATGGATGATTAACCTCAAAACACAAAAGAAATCAATAGTGTGAAAAGAGTGAAAGAAATCAATCACACACAAAAAAAAATGCAGGTCATAGGTTCATTTATATGACTTTGAAACATGAAAAAACATATAAAATTTTGTTGGGTATTGACTGTGTAGGTAAAGGTAGAACAAGGGCATGATTCACACATTCATCCTTATGATTGTCTTGTGGTTTTTGAAACAAGGAAAAGGATGTGATTCAGAAGTAACATCCTTTCTTGGGGAAAAAGTTATGTCTTCATTGGGAGGTGGGGTACCAGGTGGTATTTTTCTTTAAACTTGACACACCTGTTTTTGTAGGTATTTTTATCTACCTGTGTCTCTCTCATCCCCTAGCATGCAAACCTCATGGAGTCAAGATTTTGTTTATTTAGTCTATTTCCAGATAATCAACATCAACCAGGGTACAGAGCATATAGATGTCATTCAATACGTAATTTTGGATAAATGAATGAATTCATTGATAGCAAATATTTTACTGTAAACATTTTAGTAAATTAATGTGTAAAATACTTAAACCCAAGTGCAGAAATGCTTTTGCAATAAGGTCCATAAACTGCTTCTGAGAAATAAGCAGAATGGAGTGAAGTTAGGGGAAGGGGGAGTTTCTCTGTGACCAGTGTCATTCATTGAGAATGGGGAGGAGGAGTTGATTTTCACTCCAACCCCTGAAGGTGACTGCCATTTTCACCTCCATTTCACAAATGAGTTCTACGGTTTCCTTGAGGCTGGTAAGCAGATTTGAGGTGGGTTCTGTCTGACTCCAGGAGAAGAGGTGATAATGTGCAGGGAGTAGTCCAAAGAGGGCGTGGGAAGTGGCCCCTGCTGGGCTGGGCTTACCAAGTTTGGTTCTGACTCCAGGGAGCTCACCATCCAGCCAGTTCCCACTGCTCTCTGCTCAGATTTCCATCGGAAACCTGCATCTCAACTGAGGTCAGTGAGGTCACAACCCAGGTCTCCACTTAGACACAACTGTGAAAACCTCTGTTCTTCAAAGAGGAATCTTCCTGTGTGTTCCAGGGAAAAATGCATTATCATTCATTATCATTATCATCATCATGTTCTTCAAAGTAATAACAGCAGCACTTACGTGGGGCCAGATTCTGTATTAATTGCTTTTCATGACTACTGAAGTTGTATAAGAGCACTGTCTTATTAATATCCCCATCTGACCAGTCAGAGAGTTCAGGTAATTTTCCCCAAGATGATGCAAACTGCAGTCTGTGTATGCAGGACTCGAGTCCAGCTTGATGGGCTGTGAAACCCAAGTGCTTAACCTCACCCTCCTGCCTCGTGGGCATGGAAATAGAGTGAAAAGTACAGGAATTACCCGGGAAAGTGTTAAGAGAGGATGGGTGGGATTGCCTATCCAGTCAAGAACTCTGGATATAGATCTAGCTGGGTGTCCTTGGGCCACCTCACCAAGAACTATCTCTCTGCTTTCATCCTCTCCATCTGCTCCCACATGCTTCTCAGAGACCTCATGAAAATTTGAGTAATGTCTCTGAAAGTTCATCAGATTAGCAGGTACCCAGCCTGAAGGCTGTGCCTTTCTTTGCAAGATTAATAAGAACGTGTATATTAAATTCTCCCTGGTGAATCCACAGTGTTTCCCTTTTGCATTAAGTTAAAATTCAGACGCACTTTCATCTTCATTTCACCTTGAGCTTCTGTTGGCAATGGTTCCCACAGCCTCAGATTTCAGTCTCTCTCTTCCTCTCTCCTCCACACTAAGACTTGAGCGGGGAGTTAATGCTCTGAAACAGACACACAAGCTACCCAGAAGGCAAGTTCATAAATTTAAAAGATCCCTTTTTTATGTATTTAGAGTTAAATGAAGAAACAAATCAACGCTTCCCAATTTGATCTTATTTGTAAGTTTAGATTTTCTTAAATCAGGACTCCTCTTTGCTAAATCAGGCTGCATTTGTGTTATAAGGAAAATGTGTTTGGAAAAAGAAATCTTATAAACAGAGAAAACAAGGATGTTCAAGGCTCATAACACAAAAATCCTAGCCTTTCTCCTGATTATATCTTTTAAACTTGAAAAGCTTCTTCTCAGTGTATATAATTGCTCCCAGTGTATATATTAGAAATACAGTTCAGTTCGATTCAGTTTTAGTCCTTTTCACACTGGGATTCATCTTGTCTGCACCCTGAGCTCAGGCCACATTGGATGATCTTGCGTACCCAGTTGTCTGGTGGGCTTCACTGCTTTGATGGGAGGGCTCTGGGTACAGACAAGCTGTTCTGCTCTGGTGGATATTTCTATGTGGTTTTCCCTGTGCCCCGTCATTGCTGGAATGTGGAGCATGGGTAAAAAGAAAACAGACTGAATTGGCCTCATCCTTCCTCTCCCCAGTGCCACAGAGGGCTTACAAAGATGTTTTTTTATATCACATGGCAAGAAAATTGCCAAGAAGAGACCTTCAGAAGAGCATCCAAGAAGCCTAACACTGTGATCAGCGGGAAAGCTATAAAAATGAGAAAGGAAAATCAAGAGAAGGTCAGGCAGCACCAGCAGAGAGTCTTGGGTAGTGTTAGATTAAGATTGAGAATATTTGAAGATGGATAGTCCAAAAAAGAGAAATAATTTTTTTAAGACTGAAAATAGATACCATGAGCCACACTACAAAGAGAAGCAAATTCTTCTAATACCTAAATGTTTATGATGAGGTTTCTACCTCTTCCTGTGCACCACTCTCCCAGATATAGACACAACAGAGGGAGATCTGACTTTGCACATGATGATTGGTCCCGTCCATTTGCTATCTCTAGAATCTGCATTCTAGTTGACCGATTCTGATTCTCAGATATTATATTAGACAGCTTCTTGTTACTAGGACTGAGATACCTGACAGTATCAACATCGAGTTGGAAAGGTTTATTTTAGTTCATGATTCCAGAAGCTTTAGTCTATGGTCAGCTGATTTCATTGCTCTGGGCCCAAAGCAAGGCAAGAACATTACAGCAGAAGGGCGTGATGTTGGAAAGATGCTCATATCCAGGCAATCTGGGGGAGGGCTCTGGGTACAAGCAGCTGTTCTGCTACCAGGGATATTTCTATGTGGGGAGGGATCAGGGAGGGAAAGAGAGAGAGAGGAGAGAGAGAGATCCAAAGAGGCCAGAGATAAGATATAGCCCCCAAAGGAACACCCCCAGTGACCTACTTCCTTCACCTGGGTCCCTCCTGCTTACAGTTTCCACCTCCTCCCAGGAGTCTATTCAAGTTATTAATCTGTCAGATGGACTGGGCCATTGACGAGATCAGAGCTCTCATAATCCAATCCTTTCCTATAAGCTTCACTTCTGGACATTTCTATTTGGGGGACTAAACCTTCTAATTGAGACTTTGGGGAGCATTTCTGATCTAAACCATAACAGATACTTAGTGCTCTACACTCAGCAGCTAGGTGACACTGATACTACCATATTATACTGCTATATCCAATAGTGACAGTAGTCAAGGTAATTAAGTGCTTACTGTGTTGTATTAGTTATTGTCCTAAGCACCTTTTAAGTATAAACTCATTCATCTTCATAGCAACTTTTTCATGGGACTAAATATCTATCTTACATACAAGAAAACTGAGGACAGTCTAAATATCATGCCATGGTCACACCTGCTAGACATGGTGGGAAAGTTGGAGGCAAATTCCTGTCCCCAGGCTTCCCAGAGCCTAGCAGATCCAACCACCAGGAGCTGTATTGCTCAGTGTGGACTCTCTTAGAAACTAATGGCCTTTATGGCAGAGCCTATTATTACTCCAGGCATATGTCCCCTGCACTTGACATTGTTCAACTCTCTTCTGCCCCTGGACTTGCTCTGGCTTCAAGAGCACATGAAACTCTGTCATAAAGTGGTAGGGGAAGGCATGCCAGCTTCCTTTTGCCTCAAGTAAGACATCTCTGAAGTGTGTTCTCCACTCTGTCAGAGGGCCCAGCTGCCCACACAGGAACCTGCTCCTTGGCTCCTCATTTACTGGTTTCCCTTCCTCCCCGGCTACTTCCCTTCATTCCTGCTTGTGCTACCTGGGATCACCCAAATCCTAGTTTCAAGGCCTCTTTCAGGGATAGCAGAGTTGGGCCCATAAAAGTTCTCCAGCCCAGTGTACCGTTAGGCCACCTCACCACCCCGTGCTTAGTTTCTCTTCCCCACTGTGACTCACGATGACAGTCTTCTTGCTTCTGGATAGAGCATATTACCAAAATGTCAATACTACTTATAACAGGGACCAGAAAAAAAAAGTCACTGTAGCCATCCAGCTTACCAGTTTTTTGCAAAAACCTTATACCCTGCACCTCACTCTTCTACCACCCTGCCCACCTGCTCAGTATGGGGTCCTCACTTCCTAGGCTACCTTGATGCTCTATCTGAATTAAGGAATATTTAATCTGAGGACTTAGAAAAACAGATTGCCTGACTCAGCAAAGATTATGCTAAATAAGCCTTTCGTGAAATGACCCACTAACAAGGAGCACTTCACTGGCACAGTTTAAGAGATTTCTTGGAGGAGGTGAAAGGAGTCATATTTTTCCCTCTAGCTCACTGTAGTATTTAGGGAAGCCTCCCATGCTGCCAAATAGATCTCAGCAAAATGCAAGAGAGCTCTTTGTAAAGGCCTGTTAGATATTTTTTTGACCCACTTAGAAACTTTTTGTTGGGTACCTCCCATGTACCCTGATAAACACTAATCTAGGGTAAGGAGGGTAGAGTAGCAAAATCATGCAGCAATCAGAAACCCCACGGTATCTACCCTGATGGAGCTTGCATTCTGTAGTGTTCATCTGTTGCTACATAACAAGTAGTGCCAACACCTAATGGTTTATAGCAATGATCATTTGTGCCACATTTTATGAGTCAGCAACTGTGTTCTTCTGCTTGTTCCACCTGGGTTCACTCATGCAACTACTTTCTTCTTATCTCACCTAGGGTTGTTCATGCAACTACGTCCATTTGGTCCCTGGATGGAGGCCGCATGGTCTACCATGGGCTGACTCCCATCTGACAGAGCTGGCTGTCGGCTGGTTGGTTTAGGGAGCTCTGGCTGGGCATATTATGTGGGCTCCCCATGCCATTTTCCTTCCAATGCACTAGCCTTGGAAGTTCTACAGTGTCACATCTATAGTCCTCTATTGGTCAAAACTAGTCACAAGGCCAGCCCAGATAAAAGTGGATTATATCTCTTGATGGGAGATGCTTCAAATATACATTGCAAAATAGCATGTGTACAGTTTGGAGAAAAATTTTAGACTTCCCTCCCCTAATCTGCAGTTATTTTAATAGTTGAATCAAATATCAAATATGTAACAATGTTTAGTCAGAAGTTTTCCATCCTCATTCTAATGAGAATTATATGCAGAGGTTTCTGAGAAATGCAGGCCAATTAAATCAGGGATGGGAACATGAGAATCTGCATGGTAACCAGTTCCCCAGGTAGTTCCAAATTATAACAAAACTTGCAAATCACTGATTAATGTGCTCTGAAGAAAAAGTAGAATGGGGAAGGGAATCTCAAGTAATGAGAGAGCCATATAAAAAGTAGGGGTCAGGGAAAGACCTTCTAAAGAGGAAAAGTTTGAGTTAATGATGCTGGACACTGGGATCTTTTGACCTGATGATGATGGATGTGAGTCAGGGGAGCAGACATGTAGGCAAGGCTTTTATTGGGGTGAAAGAAGATACTGCTCTGGCAAGATATCAGGTTGGTTCCCTGAAAGAAAGAAGGGAGCTTGTTTAACCACTCACTTGCAGGGGTGGGAATGTGCACTGGTACTCAACTCAAGCCTTTAGTCCTGTGCTAAAGAAAAATTACTATAGCTGTTCAAGAGGACATTTACAGGGCACCCTGACCTCCACAATCAAAGCCAATTCCGGTTAGCACACACCAAGCCTCTTGGGGTCTGCTGTCAGGCCATGAGCCAAGAACATTTTCTCTTTGTCTCTGCAGTGGTCTCTGTCTAAATAAGACCTAAATAAAACAAGAGAGCCAGGGACCCTTGGTGCTACTTGGAAGAGGAGAGAGAAAAGGAAGCGGCATGCTCTGAGGCTGCAGGAGACAGAGACTGAGGTGCCAGGAGCAGATGCACCAAGAGGTACATTGGAAGAAAGTTCTAGAGCATGAAGCTTCCTTGGAGGAAGTTTCTGCTCACTTTCCCAGAAGTCAAGCATTGCAGTTTGATCGATCAAGTCACTGGGTTTTTAGAAAAGTGAAGCAATAAAGAACTGATTGAATAGTCCATCTGTGGAAGGACATATAATGTTGCAAAAGTGATATTTTTGAACTCACTAATTCAACAGGAGACTCTAGGAAATGGGAAGCAAAACTGGACAGAAGCGTGTGGAATACAACAAAGGGTACAAACAGATGACAGTGCTGCAGAGAAGACGGGAATGGGAAAAAGAAGGCAAGGCTGAGAGACAGTAGAAGCTGCCTATGGATCTCCCCTAGAGGGAGGCTCCACATGCGGGAATGTACACCAACCCAGGAAGGGCGGGACAGGGCCAAATTACTGGGCATTAGAAATATTCCTCTATTGTAATTGCGCTGCTTATTAATTGTAGAAGAAAAAAATTTACCACTGCCATTTTAATTTTTTTGTTTTGTTTTGTTTTGGTACGGGGGGGGGGAGTCTGGGCTTAAATAATTGACATAAGACAGATTAACAGGAGAAAACAAATTTATTTAATAAAAGTTTTATGTGACATAGGAGCCCTCATTTAAAAAAAAAAAAAAAAAAAAAAAAAAAACCTCAAACTCAAAGTAGTAGTAAAACCAAACACTGAACCAGGAGAGGCAGTGGAAGGAAAAGTGAACCATGTCAGGAGGCCAGAGGAAGATATAAATTATTTTAACAAGACACAAAAGCCTTTCAGTCTCAACTTCCTATTCTTAAGAATGCTATTTTCCATGTTGATGAGGATTTTATCTCTAGCTTTCAGGAAGAAAAAGCATGGGCCAGAGCACCCTTCTTGCACTGATGTTTTTAGGTGCCCTTTGCTCAAAATAGTTCTTAGGCCAACATGGCATATTCTGAGTGGTATATCCTGCCACCCTTCAGGTGGCTGGACACCGCCCCTGCCTGGGAGACACCTGCATGTCTTTTAATGGTGTTTTCTTGTGTGTCATGGCATTTTCCCATCATATTGCAGCTGTGGGGTGGGTTTGAGATCCCAGTAGAAAATTCTCCATTTTATAAGAGCCAACAGGTCCCTGAGAGTTGGAAAGCCACTACCATGTCCCCCAGGGCTATCTACTAGATAAGAAGAGAAAGTATGCAGGATTCCAATTCCTGCTTGCTTACTCATTCTCTGCCACTTCCTCTCCCTGCCAGGCTGATCCTCCACAGCCAGTCCTTGCCAATGCACATGGATCATTGGAGAGGGATCTTCAGTAGAGGAGAGTTCCTTTCCCATTCCCTTTCTCCAATAAACTGCGCCATTTGTGATGTAGATTGTCAATTCCCTGGAGGAAGCCGGCCAGTGTGGAAATGTTACTTCACACAACTTCATGGGTATCCTCACTCTGGGTAACAAGATCTGTCACCTCATCGAGCCATCTGACAAAGTAACAAGAATGTGTTGTGTTCCAATTCTCACTGCTGCACCCCTGACAAGAAAGAACAGTTCTGGGGTAAACAAAATTAAGACTCACACTGGGGATTCCAAATCCACCAAGGGAGGACCACTAAGTGAAAAATGGTCAGTGTCTCCTCTTCAGAAACTACATGGTTAAGGACTCCAAACAGCCTCATTCCTGATCATGGTGGAACCAAAGTCAGGAAAAAGGTTTTGCTGCCTGAGAGCTGCCAGCACACAGCCTCCCCTGCCAGAACCCTTCCTGAGGGTCCTGAGACCCTGTGTCAGAATGAAGTAGGGGAGGGATGGCTGGTAAAGATGGCACTTCAGGTCCTCTCCAAACCCATGAACAAGACTAGATGGGGTTGGGACCTAGGGTTGCTAATTGTAAACAGACTCCTCCACATACTGTCCTTGCAAGTTAAATTTCACAAGTTGAAGTGAAAACTTAAATGCAATTCTCAACCCCCAGTAGCCAAATAGATTTTTCTCTCATCAATCTGTTAGAAAAGTCCCAGACCCAAATCCCTTTCCAGAATATGCCACCAAGCAGGAGGCCCCAGTGCAACAGTGTGAGCCTTGCTCCAGCAGAAAAAGGACATTTCTCCAAGGAGATACTTTTAATAAGCTCTGGAAAACAATTCACAGCAGCCCACACTGCCTGCAGCAGGCTCCCGGCTTTCTGTGTACAGCAGGTTCAGAATGAACTTGAACTAGGAGACCCCCCCCCACACACACAAGTCTTAGCTGCCTTGAGTCGATACCCCCAGATTTCGTGCCTTGACATTGTTGATGGAAATCTCAGAAGAGTTCTGGAAGAGAAGAGAGCCCCTGACTTGCTGCATTCCTCACAGGTGAGCAGGGTTTGCACAAGCTCATTCTGTTGGAGGTGCAGACTTTGACCAGATGGTGTGTGATGCTGAGATGGTGGGAACAGGAGAGGAAGAGAGGCCAGGACACAGGCAGCGTGGTGTGGGGGTGGGCAGCAGGCTTATTTTATTTTTTTTTCCCTTTCTCCTCTTTGCATTTTTCTTCTCTCTCCTTTTCTCTTTCTTCTCATACCTCTCTTTCCATTGTAATTCGTCTTCCCTTTTCTCCTCCTTCCTTTTCTCCCTCTCCCCCCCCACTATTTTTGTCTTCTTTTAGTTTTTCTTTCCTCCCCCACCCCGCGCCACACACTGTTTTGACACAGAATTCCCAAGTGTCCCCTCTGTACCCAGGACTATGAACAGTGCTGAAAAGTGAAAGACACTGTGAGTGGTCTCTAGGCGCTCCCAGTTCCTCCGAAAGATGCACAAGCAGACAATGGCAGTTCAGCTAGGAGGAGTAAGGTGGAGATACCTAAAACTGACGTCCAGTTCAGGTTGCAGTTCAAAGAAGCAATGCCTGGAACAAGTGTGAGGCAGACCAGCGCAGGGCTGGAGGAGGCTCTCAGCCTTTTTTTTTTTTCCTATTACTATAATTGAATACCAGTCACAGCTTGGGCGATTAATAAAGAATAAAGGTTTATTTAGCTCTTAGTTCTGGAGGTTGAGAGGACTATGGCCCTAGATGTGCTTGGCATCTGGTAAGGGCCTTCTCACTCCATCATAATATGGCAGAAGAATCCCAGGGTGAGACAGAGGAAGAGTGGCTTTTATAACAGACACATTCTTGAGATAATGATGACAGAGACCTCAGGACCCAGTCATTTCTTAAAAGTCCCACCTCTAAATACCATTAACATAGAAATTTGGGGATTAAGTTTCCAACACAGGAAGTTTGTGGGATCCGTGCAAACCATAGAAGAGGGGTAGAGAATACTCCAGGCTGGAACAAGGTCCCAGTGCAAAAGAAAAGTTGGCACCTCTGAGCACCAGAAAACAGGCATGTAACAAAAGCATGTTTTTTTTTTTTAACATATTTACTTTTTAGTTGTAGTTGTCAATACCTTTATTTTATTTATTTATATGTGGTGCTGAGGATCGAACCCAGGGCCTCACACAAGCTATGTGAGAACCTTATCACTGAGCCACAATCCCAGCCTCTCCAAAAGCAGTGTATTTTGATATTGAACAGACTTGGGTCAAATATTGACTCCGGCATTGACAATGACCTTGACCAAAGGAGGTGACCTCTCTCAGCCTCACTTACTTCATATCTGAAATGGAGATAAAAAGCTAACAATTCCTGACACACAGCCTTGGCGTGTAAATCCAGCAAGACCGAGATTGTAAATCCCTGCACCCGGTGGATTAAAAAGGGGTCATTTTCTCTTTCAGGGAACAAATAGGGAAAGAAGGTCTATACTTCCTGTTTTCCCATATGCTTCTAATTCTCTAGAATTAAGATGTTTTCAGTTATGAAACAGAAGGGAGAGGACAGGAAGGAGGCTTTATTAAGGATGAAAAATGGCTACAATTTTTATTTTGAAAGCAGGCTTGTTGATAGAATGTGAGTATGTTCTCAGAATAATTAAATAAAACACGGCTATACACAGTAAGGGCACTGGGTCAACAAGCCAGGGCCCTCAGCTGCCCTGGGGCCTGGGCCTTCCTTTCACACAGCAAGTCTCCTGGATGGACAAGAAGGCTGGGTCCTCCTACTGTAACTTTCTTCATGGTACATTGGCCAAAGATTGGGACAAGAACAGGAAAGCAGGAACTTATTAAGCAGCAGGAAAAAAAAAAAAAGAAAAAAAGATATTGATTTTTGTTTACTTCTTCAAGGATATAAAAATATTCTCAACTTCCTTCTAGTCTGAGGCTCACCAGATCTGAGATCCCTCCCCAGCCCTCTATCTTCATTGGGTGCATCTGGTACCATGTCCTTGGATTGGACTGCATGGAAGTATTTTGTTTCCCAAACTTCCAGCTAACATTTACCTACTGATGCCTCATTACCATTTAAAGAACAACCTTCAGGATGAATACTGGGAATCATTTATCTTCGCTTTCAGGAAGAAGAGGCATTTTGATTTATTGCATTCTTTTCCAGTTTGGCTCCAAGTCTGATCCAAAGCCACTTCAAACAGTTAGATGTGTTTAAAAATTTGCAGACTGTCCTGGTCAGTGTCATTCATTTACCTGCTCGGGGAGATGATTCTCAGCTGAGACCAAGATGGCCTCCAGAGCCCTACAGTGACTTTCTTCACCTTTTTGAAGGTGAAGGAAAATGAAGGGTCACCTCTCACTGTCTCTTTTCTCTGTAGTTCACCCTAAAATTACATTATGATTGTGGTTGAAATAGTTGAACCGACCTTGCCTATAATGTCTCTTCACAGGAAGAGAGTAGAAGTGAGATTCTGAAATATTTAGAAAAATTAATACATGATGTTCTCTTTGACAAAACTGTTTTGAAGAGAGTAGACTTCATCTTCTCTGCATAGAAGAATCTTTTTGTTTGCAAATAGAGTTAAAGAGGGAAAGGACTCTCCCAGCTTTAAAATCTACACCACCAGGAAAAGGAAGAAGAAAAATGTTTTTTCCCTCCAGTGGGGACAGCTGGTGAGAGAGATACACACTAATGACTTGTGGTGGCCTGTCCCCAAGTATAGAAATATGGCTGGGAAACAGTGCAGTCCCAAAGGCTTGACTGAGCGACTCAGACACAGAGATGAAGGGACACATACCATTGCCCTGCTCAAACTTCTTATGCCAGAGGTGAGAAAACTGCCTCAGTAAACGCAAGTGACATTCCCATGTCATGCAGAATGTAAGTGGCAGTGCTGAGAGGAGTCCCCAAGAGACCTAGTCATCTGCAAAGCACTTACTTCAGCACACGATGCATCCTGATTGGTTGGCTTTTATTTCCCTGATTCCTAGAGGCTCATCTGTGCATGGATCAGAGAAAGTAGATGGTATGGTCTCCATCCACAAAGAGCTCTGATTCTTCTAATCATCCTAAAATAATGTCTTTCCCGTTTTTGAGTCCATCCACTGATCTGAGGAGAACTTTCTGGGTTGTGTCTAACCAAACACCTTCCTTACCTACAAAGAGATAAGCTTATTTTCCACTCATGCGTCTTGGGCATTTACTGGGGTCTGTGGCTTGAACGATGACTTTAGGGATGAAGGATGGATGCTGATGGATAAGGAGAAGGGCTTCCTTCTCTCTGACATGCATCAAAAATAAGCAATAAACGGTGTGTGTGTGTGTGTGTGTGTGTGTGTGTGTGTGTGAGAGAGAGAGAGAGAGAGAGAGAGAGAGAGAGAGAGAGACTTTAGGCAGAAATGACATATATCTAAAACATGGCATATTAAAAAAAATTAAGCATGGATTTTTATGTCAGGTAAACTTGGACCCAAATATTAACTCTGACATTTCGGTGTGATCTCAACTAAAGGACGTAACTTCTCAGTCTCACTTTCTTCATGTCTGAAATAAGAATAACAAGCTGACAATCCCTGGCTTGCAGACTTGGTGTGTAAATTGGGCAACACGGAGCCTGGAAAGCCCGGGCACCCAGTGGTTAAGGGAGAGGTCATCTTCTCTTTGAGAGAACAAATGTTATTAAGGAGAGTGGGGAAAGGAGGTCTATACTTCCTCTAGTCCCATATTCTTTAAATTCTCTAGAATTAAGATGTTTTCAGTTATGAAACAGAAGGGAAGAGACAGGAAGGAGATTTTATTAAGGATGAAAAATGGCTACAGTTTTGATTTTGAAAGTAGGCTTGCTGACAAAATGTGAGTATGTTTTCAGAATAATTAACAGGAAAGCCAGGACTGAGGAAATTAATTGCTACGGCGGCAACTGCCTTCCAAGTGGCAACCTTGAGGCTGATGGGCAATGAGGCCTGAGTTTCTCCATGAGGTCATGTTGGGCCTCTGAGGCTAAGCTGCTCTGTCCAGCATAGCAGTGCCTTCTTTGGATGGGTGTGAGTTTGTGTTAAACTCCTTTCCTGTGCTCGGCCCTGTCCTGGCTGCTTTGGTCTATATACATTTCAACATCTTATCCATCACATAGATGAGGTTTTAACTCACTCTGCTCTACAGAGAGGGAAAGTGGGGTGGGACAGTGTGCCCAAAGAGATACATTTGGAAGTTGAGATCACCTCTTACTTAGAGCTTGTGCTCTTCTCCTCTGTGAGAAAACCTGCCACAGAGTATGCGGTGGATGACGGGGCCTAGGGAGACTTATTAGAGTTCTGGGGACCAGGGTGTCACTTCACAGATGGTCGTTTCCTCTGTCCCAAGTTTTAGAATTACCATGTAGTAGCTTAATGAGTTTGGAAAGTTACTCAACCTGTGTGATACTCAATTTCCACAAAGGTCATGATTTTGTGATTTTGAAGAGATCACTTCCATCCCACAGGATGCTGAGGGGTTTATGGCCTCCACCACCCGCCCTTACTCAGAAGGCTTTCAAAGTCCCACTTCCTTAGTGGACAGAAGACCTAGGGAAGAGGCAACAGCTGGGGGGCGGGAGGTCCAGGGTCCTTACAGAGGGTATAAAACCCAAGCTCCATGTTATTTCTCTTCCCCAGAATCAACCCAGTCCTTGTCCACTGACCTAGATCAGTGGATTAAAGTGGGACTATATTCCTGGCGGTCTTCTCAGATTATGGAAGGAGAAAATCCCAAAGACTGGAGATAAGGGAGAGACACATGTGTGGACATATGGGGATGGGCCCAAAGAAATCTGTGTCTTCTTAAAGGCCAACAGAGAGCTTTGCCTTGACAATCAAGGAGGAAGAATGACTCAGCTGTTGACGTTGGACAGTCTTTGTCTTCAACAACCACAGAGCCATTATATTGAGCCTGTGAGCAGGGAGGCTGTGGTAGCCCAGCAGAGACTGTGAATGGACCCAGCTTGATGGTCTCCATCAGGGGACCCTGCCTCATTCGTGACACTGCCTGTCTCTTTTGTGCTGCACTCACCGCGGCTATCATCCGGACTCATCCTTTTCCCCAGGTAGAGACTGGTATTGGGGCGGGGGGGGTGTGTCTTTCCAGAGAGGACATTTCTGTTTCTCTTCGTATAATTGAAGAAAGCCTTTATGAAGCAGAGCGGGGTTTCTTTCTTATTCCAAAAGTCTCCATCTGGAAGTAGGAAAGACTAATAATTGGATCCACTATATTTGTAGAAAAGGAAGTGTTCTGCAGCTCGCGGGCAATGGAGGAGCTCCTTTTTCCTCTTATGGCTTAAGAAAATACTGTCTCTGAGAACTAATGATGTCTTCAGAGACAGGACTCAGGGCATGCGCCCACTGGATCCCATTCATTAATCAAATGGCTCTGAAAATCGTCCTGTCAGGAAAAGCAAGCAGGAGATACAACCTGCCCCACCTAAACCCAAGAGATCTGCAGCCCCAAACCCCCTTCCCCGTGCTGGAGTATTGACAGGCATCTCCATTTCCCCCCACCTCCCAACAAAATTCTAGGAAACCAGGCCTGACACGGGGTGCGGGTGCAGATTTAGGACATTGTCAAAGGGTAGGAGAAGGAATTGGGCTACTGCTTACCTTGAACGAAGAGATGTGGAGCTCCTCAAAGGAGAAGATAGAGGAAAGTATGAAGTCAAGGGCAGGAACTGAGGGAAGAACTCAAGCCTCTTTATAAAAGAGTCACCCTCAAAGATACTTTCCCACCAAGTTCTTGGAAAAGATGTATTTAGCTTACAGCTTTATGTTTTCCTTTCCTGTGTTTATGTTTTCCTTTTATTTTAAAGCTTACATTTTATTGGAAACATAATATACATGCCAGACATGTGTGCCCAAGTGTATGATCTAATCTGATGTGTTTCTTCCTATGTATGCATCTCTGCAGCTCCAACTCCCAGATTAAATAGATTAAGTCAGGGACTCTCTTTATCCCACCTACTAGCTAGCTACTGCCCATCTCTTTCTTAAAGGTAACTACTGACCTGGATTCCTGTTAGAACTGAGTGGATCACACAAGCCCACATTCCCATAGAGAACAAGAAAAACTTGTTAGGTTTCAAAAGTCATACATCTAAAGGCCTCAGAGCCCTGCAGAAACAATGAGGACTTGTGGGGCTGAAATTCCATGGAGGAAAACATTGCAGAGGTGAGCAAGGGTGGCTGCCCCAGGGATATTTGCTGATTCTGGGCATGGGCCAGAGGCTGGGAATTGGGGATGAGCCAAAACAGTGCAATGACATTAGAGCGAGTGTAAAGAACATGGTAGAAAGAGCTTATAGCAGATGCAGGAACCTAACCTCGTATTTCCACTTGTAGCAGGAGCTCGGTATTCATTAATTCAGTGTTCACAGGAACTCAAAGGGATAGAGTGACTGAAATGGAATGGCTTCAAACTGATGACATTTTTCTCTTAAGACATTGCTATATTTTGAAGCTGCATAGAACAGAAAGAGGAAGAGCTAAGCCTGAACTCAGAAAAGCACAGTAGATTTTCCAACAGCCTTTCAGTGCTTGGGAGACAAAGAAGCATTATGAAGAAGGGTCTGGAGAATTATAGATAGGACTCCTCAATATTTGAGGTTATTAATCATACTGGAAATATTATTTTGAATCTCATTTTCCTTTGATTTGTTGTTATTATGTAAAAATATTACAGATTTTTAATGTTACCATTATTCCTACTGAGTTGACACATTGAAATTTCCTGTAGTTTCTCTTGACTTTTCTATGTTGATCTACATGATAACAATGCTGGATAGAAGAGGTACTTACAGGCATACTTTTCTCGTTTCTGATTATTTATAGGCATACTTTTCTCGTTTCTGATTATTTAGATAAGATTTTGCTATTTAACAATTAAGCATGATGTTTAGTAAAGAGTTTTGATAAAATAGGTTTATTAGATTATAAAACTACTTTTCCATTCTTGATGTTTTAAGAATTTTTACTGTGATGGGGGATTAATTCTGTAAATATCTTTATTGAGATTCTTATGTTTTTTTAAACTTTCTTATTGTATTAATGTGGTCAATTATATTGATCAATAATTACATATGAACAAAATTTACAAACTTTGTTTGCAAACTCTGTTGCTGAAGTAAAACCAATCACCTACCTGTATCCCTCTCACACAAGCACACATATACACATACACACATACAGATCACTAGAATTGATTTGCTAATTTTTAGTTTAAACTTTTTATTTATGTGCCTGAGATTTTCTTGTAACTTTTCTTTCACTAGAAAGGAAGTTACTTTTCCTAGTCCTCTTTGTGTCAGGCTTTGGTATGTATCTTCTATGTTTTTGGTATGTATCTTCTATGTTTTTATTACATCAATTTTCATTCTTTACTATTTTCCCTCACCTTCACTTAGGACCTACTAACAGTTATTTCATAACTTCTCAAGATTGCAGCTGAGATGTTTTTTCAGCTTTTGTTTGTATTAGCATAAGCATTTAGATCTGAAAGTTTGCCCTTAACCAGAATATTCAGCGTTCTCAAAAGTCTCAAGTCATATTTTCATTTTCATTTAGTTTGAAATATTCTATAATTTCATTTGTGACTTTATTTTCAATCCATGGGTCATTTAAAAAACGTTGCTTAATTTCCAAGTAGATCAGGATGGTCTAGTGTTCCATTATCGATATTTGGCTTGATCCCAGCATAGTCTGAATGATATTGCTCATTTAAAATATATTGACATTTGCTTTATGTTTCTGTTATCATCAAGCTTTGTTCAATGTGCATTTGGTGCAATGTGCATACTGTCATTGCTGGCATAGTGCATATTGTCAGTTAGATCAGGTTTGTTGAATTGTATTTTTTCAGACCTTCTATATCCTTACTGAGATTTTGGTCCACTTGCTCTGTCAGTTCCTGAGAGTTATTTTAATGTGTTCTACTGTGATTGCACCTTTGTCTATCCTTTAACTTTTTTCTTGTAAATTGCCTATTGGGTCATTTTAAATTTAAATCTTAGGTTTATAGAAAATAGAGCAGATAGTGCAGACTTCCCTTAGAATCCCTCCCTCTACCTCACATGGAGATTCTTCTGTTTTTACATTTTGCATTAGTGTGATAATTTGTTATGAAAAATAAAGCAACATTGAGCCATGATTATTTTTAAACTTTTTTTCAGTTGTAGATGGACATAATACCTTTCTTTTATTTATTTTTTTAATGTGGTGCTGAAAATTGAACCCAGTGCCTCCTGTGTGCTCTATCACTGAGCCCCTGCCCCTGAACCATCATTATTAACGAAAGGCCCTAGTTTATATCTGGTGCATTCTCTGTGTTATATGGTTCTGAGTTCCAACAAATGCATAATGTAATTTATATGCCATTGTCACATGGAGTAGCTTCACAGCCTTACAGATCTCCTATGCTCCACCTGTTCATCCTCCCCTTCCCCAGTCTTCTGGCAATCACATCACTGAGCCTTTTACTGTTTCTATGCTTTTGTCTTTTCCAGAGTGTCAAGTAGTTGGAATCATATTGTGTGTCATCCTTTCAAACTGGTTTATTTCAAATAGCAAATGCATTTCAGTCTACACCATGCTCTTTTGTGGCTTCATGGTTGATTTATTTTTATTGTAGAATAATATTTCATTTTATGGATGTGCCACAGTTTGTTTACCTCATCACCTCCTGGAGGACAACTTGGTAGCTTCCAGTTATTTTGGCAATTATGCATAAAGCTTCTACTCATGTGCAGCTTCTTGTGTAGATGTAAGTTTTCAATTTTAGGTGGTAAGCACCTAGTAGCATGATGACTGAATCGTATGATAAGACTGTGCTTAGCTTGTTACAAAAATGCCAAACTATCTTCCAAAATGATTGTTCTGTTTTTCATTCTCACCAGCAATAAGTGAGAGTTCCTATTCCTGCATCCACCCTGGTATTTGGTATTATCAGTGCTTTAGGTTTTAGTCTTTCTAATAGGTATGCAGTGGTATCTCATTGTGCATCTTTTCATATATGTATTTTCATGTGCATGTATGTGTGCACACATGTGTGTATCTAATGTATATATATTCAGATTTTTAAACTATTTTTTAAAATTTTGTTTGTCTTCTTAGTTTGAAGTTTCAGCATTGTTTGTTTTGCATAAAAATCTTTTATAAGCTCTGTAGTTGGCCAATATTTTCTTCCAGTCTGTAATTTGTCTTTTCATTCTCTTCGTCTTTCTTTACTTTTACCATTTTTACTTTATATACTTTGAAGCTATACTTACAGGTGGAGGCACATTTAGAAATTTTATCTTATTTTTGGATTGACCCTTCTATGATTATGAAAATTCCCCCCTTGAACTCAAACAATGCTTTTCTCCCCCAAACCTAATTTGTCTGATATGACTATGGTTACACTAGATGTACAAGTGTCTGTTATATATATTTGTACATGTATAATTTCAACTCTTTTATTTTTAGTCATTACATACTCATATTAAAGGTGTGTTTCTAGTCAGCAGCATGTAGTTAGGTTTAATCTTGTTTTCATTAGTCTGACATTTTTTGTTTTTTTTAATTGGTCTACATGTCATTTATATTAATGTAACTGTGTGTTCTATCATACAATATAATTATATACTGTTAATATTATGTAAACATACAATCAATTAATTACTGATGTATTTGGACTTATATTTACCAGATTTTCTATCAGTTTTATTTTTCTACTTCTCTCCTTTCTTACATTTTTTTAGACTAAAGGTTTCTTTCATAATTTTGTCCCCCTGTCCCTTTATACATTTCTTGGTTGGGCATTCTTATCTTTCTGTGGTTGCTCTAGAGATTCAAATCATCCTTGGCTTATGGCATTCTCATATATTACTTTGCCACTTTCTAGACAACAACAGGCCTTTAGAGTAGTTCAGCTCCATTTGCTTCTCCCACTTCATGTGTACGTTTTTATCCATATATAAATCAATCTATCTATATTTTTCCACAATAAATCATCATTTTATAATAGTATATATCTACATATACTTCTTCTAGAAATTTTAAGGAGCTTTAAACAATTTTTTCCTGTTTTTTTCTTTGTTGAGGAAATGCCTTAATTTCCCACTCACTATGTAAGAATTTTTTTTTCCTAGATGTTGAGCTCTGGATTGTCAAGTTTTCCCCTCAGAACTTGAAATGTTATTCTGTTTTTCCTGGCTTCTATTGTTTCCGTTCAGATGTCAGTTGTCATTCTCATTGTCCTTTGGAATGATTTTTTTTTTCCTTCCTACTGATTTTATTTTCTCTTTCCTTGGTTTTTGGCAGTTTTACTGTTTGTGCCTAGACATGCTTTCACTTAAATATGTCCTACTTGGAAAGTTAGTAAAAAATTATTTGACCATGATTTGATGCCTTTCACCACCTTTCATCAATTCTTTGCCATTCTGTTTATATGTTGCTTCTCCTTCATTTTCTTTTTTCCTTCCCTTTTGTGAATCACATCATGTGCATGTCAGACTACATGGTATTCCCTATATGTCCCTTATTCTATTTTTATGCTTTATGCTTTATCCTCTCTGCATTTCTGAATGGAAATTTTCTATTAAAATTCCTTACAGTTGAGTAATTGAGAATACATTTGCCTCGTCCTTTTGGTAAATAGCTAGAATAGCAGCATAATGCCTCAAACCAGCGAGGGATTTCATGACTGTGAGGCTCATTTTCAGATTTTGTAAGGCTTGGGCGACCTCTGATCCAACCCCACTTCTATGTGATAGCCCTTGAATAATCCCACCTGAAAATGTTGTGTCTTCCTAGATCCCTCCTTTTCAGTCTTGGACTACAGTTGTTTTCTCTCCTATAAGTATTAGATTGCTAAAAGTGACGCTTAGATTTTCAATCTTATTCTGCTCTTCCTTAAGCAGATTACATTCTTATATTCTCCCCCACCCCTCACCTCTCTCCTTATCCATCTCATCCTCCCTCACTTTAAGAGATAGCAAATGCCTCAAGGAAATCACTCTCTGGGCCTCACCTTTCTGCATACTCTTTCAGTGTATCTTAGCCCCTCAAGTTCTGCCAACTTGGGAATCTCTCCAGTGCTTTCAAATAGACCATATTTAAAATTTTTACTCAACAAAGCAGATGCTTAGAATACATAATTAATTAATAGAATGTGTAATTCTTTCTAGATGTCTGTCTTGTTTGGCTAAAGTGTGACCTCCCTTGGTTCTAGGACAAACTTGCCTTTTGCACAACCACAACCTGAATAATTAACTCAGTGCTTGGCATTTGGTACATGCTCGGTGAATTTTAACTGTCTTCGGAAAGAAAGAACAAAGGAAAGAAAGAAAGGGACAACGTTAAGAGAAAGTTCTCCTTAGAGAAGAAATAATATGAAAACAAACAACAATTATGGAAGATTCTAGAAACTGAATGTGCTTGAGTTGCTTATGATCGCCAGACTGCGCTGGAGAGGGACTCAGATGTTTCTGAACTTATCAGTTTGCTCACTCTCCATTCTCCACCTTCCATATCACTCTGTCCCAGTGGAAATGTAAATCTCATATCAGGGGCTCCTGGTCTCCCTGAGTTCCATGTGACACTGAATGAATTGTTAACAGAATAATCTAAAGAGGGACCAGGGTAGTAGTTTATGTGAAACAACAGTAATGCTCAAATTAAAGCTATAAATCAACCATGCAAATGAGCTTGTGTCCAGGGCAGAAATGCAATCAAACAGCCAGCAGAAGGAAACTTAATAAACCTTGCCTCTTTTTCTATTACCTTGTGGCAAGTTTCTTGAGAGTTGGGTCTCAGGAGGACACCAAGAGAAGGTAGCTCCAGGCACTTCAGTATTTCTCATAGCAACTGTACCGGGACCTGGCAATATTATAACCTGCCAGGGAGGGCTAAGCACTTTACATCTGTGTCTGCATCAAAAACCATTAAGTATGCATCTGATCAAGATAGTAGTCAGGAATATGATGCACCTATGGGGAACATTTGCTTGAAATTATGGTCACATTACATGCTTTTTCTCTGAAATAGCTTTGGGTCTGAAACTCTCACAAGAGTATTGGCTAGGGAATGAAGACAGTTTAAAGAAGAATGACTGTCAACAGTTTAGGTGAAGAATGGGGATACAGACCAAAAGCCAGGGTTAGTTACCAAAGACAGGACATGATCCTGCCCCTGAAATCTGATATGCATCATCTGCTAGTGTCCATAGAAGCCTAGGTATCATATGTCTGTACATCCTGGTTTGCCCAAGATGGTCTCATTTTATACCTATTGTTCCATATAATCCTTACTAGCACCCCCTTTTATTCTTACAAGTGTCCTGGTTAGGATAATAAATTAATTATATGGTCACTATATAAAGTAAGGATCTTCAAATCATTCACCTCTCAGGTAAATCAAGCACTCAGACAATTAATTATCGCACAGTGCAGTGGCACAGGAGTACTGGCAGCTCATAGCCCACATCTCTGTCCATTAATGAGGGCAGTGAGTTCTCTGATTCTGGAATTATTCAGGCACAAGCTAGATAAGGAGATGAAGTAAAGGATACCTGGATAGAAAACAGGGGCCCAAGTCAATGACTTTGTAGGGTTCCTTCTTTCCCTGAGATGCAGCAAGTCTGAGAAACAAACCCAGAGGAGGTAGCTTCTCAAGTTTCTGCAAGAAGGTGGCAGCTGAAGAAGAGTCCAGTGTCCACTTACTCCTTCTTACTAGAGACTGATGGGAGGGAAGAAGTAAAACAGAAGTAATAGGTGAGGGTGGTTCTGGGTGCTGCTCACCCACCTCAACTCCAGACCAGGCAAGAGGGTTCTGATTAGATGCAAAAAATTCAGGTGTATGTCAGCATCAATGTATTTGGCTCAGCCAGGACAAGACAGCTTTCACTGTAGTATTTAAATTTCAGTGACTTAGAGTGTCAACGTTTTATTTTTCTGTCTGCTACATGCATTGGCTGGGAGCTATTGACAATGTCCTCCTGACTCAGGATTCCCATATTTCTTTGGTTAGTGAAGCAGAAAAAAAAAAAAAGTAACATAGTGAATCACTTCCACTGGTTCTGGAAGTTTCTGATGGCTAGGACACATACAACTGCTTACATTTCATGGGCCACAGAAAGTCACATGGATACACCTAATTTCTTAGGGAACAGAAGTTAGACCATTGTCATGGACGACAAAACAGGAAATATGAGGATAGCACCAACTGCAAGATTATGAGAAAGAGTCTACAGGAGGCACTCCAAAGTGCCTGGTACACAGACACAGAGGAGCCCAACCCCTGCCAGCTCCCTGCAGAGAAATGCCATAGTCTGGAGTCCTTCTGTCCCAGCTCCCCTCTTCTTCCTTTATGACCAGACTCCAGAGATTGCTTAGTCTGTGGCTTCAGAAGATGGAAAGAGCTGGCTAGTATTCCTCAGACAGGTGAAGAGTTATTACGTGAATCACAGGAAAGGGCTTCCTTGTCATGCCCTGGCCTGAGCGTGTCCACACAGCAGCAGCGGCGGCTGCACCACTCCCGTTGATGTGACATTGACTAGGAGCCAGGCCCTTTGTGTATGTGTATCATGGGTTTAATCTTTCCAACAGCTATGTAGGATAGTTAGGACTGGCACACTTTTTTTACAGGCGAGACAACTGAGGCAGAAAGAGTAAGGTAACTCCCTGCAGATGGATAGTTAGTGTCAGGAATGGGACGAAACCCTGGCTCTGGGCTCTCACATGCGTGCTCCTTTGCTCATATGCTGGACACATGAGCTGAGGCAAAGATGGACCCACCCCACTCGACAAGAGCTAATGGCATATCATGGACTAGAATGTTCTCTTCCAGGGCATGAATCCATGAAGACTTAGGAAATGACTTTACTGATAGCGAAAGCATCAGACACTGCGTCAGGGAGGGCGTTTCCTTTTCATTGCTGTATTCTCTCTGTTTCCCAGTCTCTCGATATGCCGTGAGGAAGGCCTGGATGTCAGAGACTCTGGCACTGACCATGACTTGCCGATCGCACTTTGGAGGAAGAGAAAGGCCTCAGACACAGCCTACCCCAGGCCACAGGGCCCCAGGAGTAGCACATTGTTTTGTCTTCGTTGTTTGTTTTTTATTTTATTTTTACCTTCTCTTGATGGGAAGTAATGCTATCTTTCCATTTATGGCAGTGATATGGTTTCATTTTAAACTATTTTTGTTTAAGTTAAAAAAAAAAAAAGAGCAAGCTGGTCTGATACAGTGGAAAGTAAAGAGTATGGGGTATAGGCAGAAGACCCTGAACAGTACAGCAGCAAGTCAAGAGCTGGGATTTGGGAAACAGCACTGGGGAGGGATGGTTGGTAGAGCAGCAAGCCGGACTCACAGTAAATGACAAGAGAGTCTTTTCCTCTGCCCAGATGCTGTTCAATGCCAGTGAGCATAGAAGACATTAAATAAGAATCTCCTCTGTTCCAACCTGACATGTTAATATCTCTCTGAACTCTGAGAAACTACAAATTTAAGATGAAATAAACCTGAGAGAAATCAGTGAAGTGAAATGAAGAGGCTTTTTTGGTGAACAGGGAGGAAAAAGAGCCTCAGATCAGGTTGGTAATGAGCTTTGTGACCTGGGCACATTTTCTACTGACCCAGAGCCTTTGGACCATTATCCACAAACTGGGTGAAATAAAACCTATTTCACAGAGCTCTTGTGATTATTAAGTCATATAAGAGGAAAGATACTTCCTGACTCTCCTTGTTGGCTCTTGGGAAGATGAAGCATCACCCCATAAGTTTTTAACAACTTTACCATGTGCTGGGAAGTCAGAGGATAGCCTTGGTTTTGACCCTCACACAGCCCAGGTGAATTGGAAAGCTCACCAAGAGTGGCCAGAGAAACAAAACCATGCAATTTCCATTTATTGAGGAGGTCAGAGGTATTGAGTTAAGTGTTATACATGCATAATCCCATTTCATCCTGATGATAGATCTGTGAAGATTATTTACATTATTCCCATTTTACAGATGAGAATTTTGAGACTTAGAGGCATAAGGAATTTATATAGTTATGGAATCCATAAATGGCAAAGCCAGGACTCAAACTCTGTTTTCTTCTTACACAGAAATTATCCAGGTAAATAACGGTGGGATGGATTTTAGCAAGGAAGATAAAACTTCAATAAAAGCACTTAGAGAGCCAGTCTTGTGTCAACCACAGCATCTTGTGAATTGTGAAGTGAAACTTGTGGATGCTCATTATCCCTAGTGTAGCATTTCCAGGCTCACAATTCCCCTGTGGTGCATTCGAAATTCTCCAAAGTTCCAGTGCAAGGAGGGAACTTTGCATGAGGGACCTCCATTATTAGAGCAATGCTCCTCAGTGCTTCCCAAGATTTGAAGATATAAGAATCACCCCAGGAATCTGGTTAAAATTCAACCTCCAAGTCAGTAGGTGCAGCCTAATAGCCTCCTTCAGGAGCAAGCAGTGCAAGAAGCCCAGTACAGCAGCTTCAGCACAGACTCTGGCTCCTCTGTCCCCCCCAGAAGTCAGCCAGAGGGCAGCTGACTGGCTGGTCTGAGGAGCCATTAACTTTTACAAGTCACTACCATAGTGCTCCCTGGATAATCAGGCCACAGTGAAGTGATTGTTATTGAGGCTAATGAAAAAGCACGTGAAACACGCAGTTAAATAGCACTTCAGTGCTGGAAAACCATGAGGGGATAGCCGGCCTCCCACCTTTGATAGTAGATGTTTTGCTGAGTTACTTAGTTACTTCTCTTTCTCTAGCCACTAGGTACAAGGCTGATGCACGCTGAGCAGGTAAGGGCATCAGCTCTGACTTGGGGTGATCTCATTTAAACCTCTCTCCTATGCAGCTGATTAGGTGAAGACTCTGAAACTCAGGCCAGTCCAGTGACTGAGACCCAGATCTGATCCCAGGTCTAGGACTCAAATTCCAGTCTGGAAACGGGTTGCTGAATGTGGGTGGAATATCTGTGCACTACCTGAAGTTGTATACAAAGGGGTGTGTGTGTGTGTGTGTGTGTGTGTGTGTGTGTGTGTGTATCCTTTTGGTGTGTCAAGAGAATAACTATTAAAAAAGAGAGAGAGAGAGAATAACTATTGCATCACATTCTTAAATGAACTTCTGACTCTCCCAGAAGATGGATTATAAAACAGAAAAAGAAATGTCCCAGAGTGGTGATTTTTGGATCTTTCTCTTAGAGCAACCAATTTCTAATGTCAAAAATTTCCAACAATCTCAAGAGTGAATTGAGATCTCAGAGTTCATCACACAAGAAAACACATAACAACAAAAAGGACTCTTCCAAATAAGTTTATAGTCCAATCATCGTCCCATTATGTGTAAGCACTTATACATAGGAGTGTCTCTGCCAGGTATTGCTTTAGTCTACAGAGCACTTGATGTGCAGGCAGATTTGAAGACCACTTGCAATAACTTGGAAAGCAAACTCAGAAATGGATCTAAGCTAGAGACCCTTTTGGATGTGGAATTCAACAGGACACTTAAGTTCTCCTTCTGAGGCCCCCAATTGAAGGTAAAGCCAGAAGCAGTGGCCCTTGCCCATTAGGGTCAGCTACAGGAGAATGAGGCAGAAGGACTGCTAATTTGAGACTAGACTGGGCAATTTTGCAATTCTCTGTCTCAAAAAAAAAAAAAAAAAGGCTGGAGGTGTTAGCTCAGTGATAGAACATTCCTGGGTACTTCAGGTCCCTGTAAGGAAAAGAAAAGAAAGAAAGGGAGGGTGAACAAGGGAGGGAGAGGGAGAGAGGGAGAGAGGGAGTGAGGGAGAGGGAGAGATGGGGAGAGAGAGTGAGGGCAAGAGGAAGTGAGTGAGAGAGGGAGTGAGTGAGAGAGGGAAAGAGGGAGTGAGGAAGTGAGGGAGTGAGGAAGAGATGGAGAGAGGGATGGGGAAGAGGGGGAGACTGAGTGAGGGGGAGAGGGAGAGAGGAGAGAGAGAGTGAGGGCAAGAGGGAGTGAGGGAGTGAGGGAGTGAGGGAATGAGGGAGTGAGTGAGAGAGGGAGAGAGGGAGTGAGGGAGAGAGGGAGTGAGGGAGAGAGGGAGTGAGGGAGTGAGGGAGTGAGTGAGAGAGGGAGAGAAGGAGAGAGAAAGTGAGGGAGAGAGGGAGAGAGGGAGTGAGGGAATGAGGGAGTGAGTGAGAGAGGGAGTGAGTGAGAGAGGGAGTGAGTGAGAGAGGGAGAGAAGGA